>NW_025885006.1:70319-77161 GCF_002878395.1 Capsicum annuum
GTCAAACACAAATACTATACAAATTACAACAACATACCCAATAAAGTGGACACAATCCATACAACTACCTCAAATGAAGTAGAAAGGTTGTTTTCGACATACTCCGACTCAAGACAAATAAGGAAAACACAAAACCAACAAACAAAAATGGAATAACACCTCAATAGAAAAAAATAAATAAAAAACCACAAAATCATGTTCTACAATATACTACACAAACTTAGAAAAATAAATCTATTCATCTAAACACAAGTTAATTACTTGTTTGTTGGTAACACCAAACAAAGTAGTATATGCATAAATAAAAGCTTTGTCAATCTAGCAACCCCCCCCCCCCCCCCCCTAATTTTTATGTGAGCAAATTTTGGCTTGGTCAAACACAAATAATATACAAATTACAACAACATACCCAATAAAGTGCACACAATCCATACAACTACCTCAAATGAAGTAGAAAGGTTGTTTTCGACATACTCCAACTCAAGACAAATAAGGAAAACACAAAACCAACAAACAAAAATGGAAAACACCTCAATAGAAAAAAATAAATAAACAACCACAGAATCATGTTCTACAATATACTACACAAACTTAGAAAAATAAATCTATTCATCTAAACACAAGTTAATTACTTGTTTTCTGGTAACACCAAACAAAGTAGTACATGCATAAATAAATGTCGAGACATTTCAAAAAATAATTTCTAAAATGACATGCAAACATCAACACATTCATGAAGTACTTAAAACAAATCCAAAATCTCCAAACCAAGATGCTTATGTACACACTACACACCAATACAAGCTCACAAAACAGATATAAACAACTACACAAAAAGAAATCAACACCTTTTTTATCCTAATCGCAGTTAATCAAAATAAATTGAGGTTGAAGAAAAAGAAAGCTTATAGTGAATAAATGTTAAATCTCACTGAGAAATTAAAGATCCTAAAGCCAAAATGACTTATTTCTCTCATCGGTCAGGAGAAGAGCTCCAATATAGCAAAATGACGGTTTGAAAATAAAGTAAATTGGTTGTTCTGTCATCCCCTGAATTAGTTAAAGAAGTTTTACACACACAAAGAGTTGAATTTGGATCAAGAACAAGAAATGTTATTTTTGATATCTTTTCTGGAAAAGGTCAAGATATGGTTTTTACTATTTATGGTGAGCATTGGAAGAAAATGAGAAGGATTATGACTGTACCCTTTTCACTCTCAACTCGTGTTGATGCCCAGAAATGAGGATGAACCTTCATGATTTTAATATTAGAAAAAAAGGATAAATATTAAAAACCTTTTTATAAATATTGGTTCAAGAAAGTTTTTAAAATTTAACATGAAAGAACAAAAATTGTGAAAGGGTAAAGCTATGCAGAATTTGCACGAAATTTTTTGTTTGTATGGATAAAGTGTAGTGGAAATTCTTGGCTTTGTAAGGAAGAAAAAGAAGAGTAACAAAAGGAGCTTCTGGAGTACTTAAGACAAAATACAAATTTCATTTGCTTACTTTCCTATTTGTGTTTTTTTTATCTGCTTAAGTTATTGGGCCGACAGCTTTAGGTCATACTTTACTTATTATTTTATTTTTCAAAATACATGTTTATATATTTGAAATTTAATATAAATTTTAGGGAAAAGGATATTATATAGCTCTTTTTAAAACAAATATTCCAATTTTAAAAACTTTTCAAAAAGTGGTCAGTTGGATATACTATTACCATTTTATAGTCATTTTCTAATTTGGGTAATTTTGGCCTATGTATTTCATATATAGTCCATATACAATACTGATATAGTATTCAACTTGGGCAATTCAGTCCTTTTAAAAATATTTTAATTTTTTTTTTTTGCTATAAATTTTTTAACTGATCAAATAGTCTACATTTTTAATTGTTTAGAAATAATAAATAAATGATATAAAAATGATATAATTGTTAAATAAAACATGTATCTATATAATATGTGTATATATATATATATATATATGCATACAAATTGTATAGTTCTATCAATTATGTATATGTATAAAATATATATATATAAAATATATAGAAAGTGTATGAAAATTATATAATTGTTGTATAAAACGTGTAAAAAAAATGTATAGTTATTATATAAATTGTATATCAAAACTGTATAATTTTCGTATAGAATATTTATATGTATAAGATATGTATAGAAACTCCATAGAATGTGTGTAAAAAGGGTACAGAACAAGCCAGTAAATTGAAATGGCTATAAAGTGAAATTTAAATTTCATGGTCATCTTTATGGAAATAGTTTAATTTAAAATGTTGTTTCTATCCTCTCCCCTAAATTTTATTCTCTACTTATCAACTTATATGAAGTGTTTTAAATCTATATAAATTTTTAAAACTAATTGTTACGATTTATGCTTGAATAAACTTATAGGAATAATTGAATTGCACTTAGTTACAAGCAAGAAATGATAATGACGAAATGAAAATTATACAAAAAAAAATATTTATTTTTATCATATAGGGCTATACGAACTTGAACCGTAGACCTTCTCGGTATACATTTAAGAAAATAAGTATAATGACTTAATTCATCTTTAATCAACTACACTGTTTATATTGAAAATTTAAAGTTATATTTTAAAAAAAAAATTGTACTTACTAAAATAACATACGCACAACTAATATATTAATATATTTTTAATTGTGTATACATTTATTCTTAATTAACGCTTCATACACGTCTACATTGGACAGATCTTACATGAAAATAACTTCAATTAAAAAAGATGAATTTCAAAGAATACAAGACAGGAGAATCGACATCAACATCTTATTCCGTATGCACCGACCAAATGTTCTATAAATATATATATTTTTAATATTCTGTAACTTATATATATATATTTTAAATACATGAAAAAAATTCTTCTTATCAACACAAACGTCACTTAATATGTTACACAGTTATAATTATTTTAAATATCAAAATATTTTTTCAGAATAAAAATAATTCTTCCTAACGTACATAAAATTAAGGAAAAAATTAGAAAAAAAGAAAATCGGCCAAGAACGACATAATTTAAACCACCATCTTATATTTGAGTTTTAATCAATAGCAACTATACCATAGAACGAATTCAATTACATAATCTTGTCCCTATGTATTCGTCTTTATTAATAAAGAATCATTAAAATAAGCAGCAGTCATACATAATCAGGAATTCAATTACAATCTTGTCCCTATGTATTCGTCTTTCTCTGGACCCCTATCGTCAGTCACCCCCTGGACTGCTAAAACTTTTGGAAGGAAAACAATATATATGCACACACGATCATACTCTCTTAAGATAAATTCAAGCAACTTGGAGTTCAGACAATGTACAAATAGTACCATGAGCTGCATACAAATGATAGAAGATTTTTAATAGGTTCGGCTATAGCTTAAATTATGTATTTGTGTTAAAAATTCATATTTTAAAAGTATAAGTTATCTCTTCCAAACAAAGAAAACAATTTTGTCCTAGAATTCAAGTCTGTTGCTTGAACTCTTCAAGAATGCCACTAGATGCTTGTCGGATCCTCCAAAAGTAGCATATTTTAAAGTATCCGACACGGGTGCTGTTGCCTTTTTAGAGGATCCGAGCAATATAGAAATTCAGAAAATATAAACTTAATATCTCAAATTTGCCTCTGAATCTTAGCACAAGAAGAATTCTAGCATTTTCTCATACTGCAATGTATGGATCAAACAACCTCCAAACTCTGAAAACAAATATTTTTCCAAGTGAAGCTGGGAAAAAGAGGAGGGATGCACTAGGTTTCAAACACATACCTGTGCATCATACATCACAAGGCTGGCGTAAACCACTGCTAAACCGAAAATCGAATCAGACAAACCCCTGCAATTATGACACTGATAGCATGTCACTCATAGTTAGACAAAAGAAACTATTCAAGAAAATAGAATTAATTGTAACTCTACAATGTTTTCTCCGAAGTTGTAATTCACGTATGACTTCCTTTAGAGGAAAAATAGAAAAGAAGTAAAATACCTTTCCAAGACAAGGACGGTAGCTGTGACGATTACTGCCTGTCATTTAGAAGTAGATGAAGTTAAACCAGATACTCGACAGAAATTCTATGTTGCACAGACTTTCAAAAATGCCACTGGGTGCATGGATCCCCCAAAAGTAGTGCATTTTTTTAGGATCCGACATGAGTGCGACAACACTTTTGGAGAGTCGGAGCAACATAGAAAAAACGAAAAGGCCAACAAAGCTAGTTTATTGTGAATAACTAAATTTTCTTATCATAGAATAATCTGGGATTGAAGTGCTCATCAGTTTATCGTAAAATATTGGTAACCTAAAAATAGACCCTTTTCGTCCTACCTTTCCCAAAATTCACGCATACCAAGATCTTTAAAATGCACCAGACTGGCGTTTGCAATATTATGCTACTTTCCTTTACTATGAAAGAGAAGTAGGATACATTACCAAAAAAAGAGAAATAGTTGCCTTTTCTGTATAAATTTTGCATCATTGAAATACTTCTCAACAATCTTGTTTGGTACATTCTCGTCAAAAATAAAGTCGTACCTATTAGAGACGCAATTCAATCCAGTAACGATAGCAAACTTCCTAGGAGTAAAATTAAGAGAGGTGCCATTAGACATAAAATCAACATCTATGTAGATTTGACTGAATCAAATATTTATAGACATTATATAAAGAGTTATGCACCATGTCATAGTAGGTGAAAATTATACACTCGGACTCAATTCTACACCAGGAGGAAATGAGATCAATCTAAAATTCTCTTCTTCAACATTGAGTGCAGCTATGTTATTGTCTTCATAAAGGTTTACAGAGAGTAAATGACCCCATCGATATGAACACAATTCGTCGCAGGGAAGAATCTTACATTACAATGGATTTCTCTCCATGACTTGTCTATCCCTAAAGTGAAAATACTCCAATGTAGAATTTCACCATAAGCCCCTTTTGGGCACATCTAACTTCTATCTAGAAAATTTTTCCTCTAACAACCTTCTAGCTACTTCTATTTCTATTCCATACCTCAAATTCAAGTATCTCAGCTGACATGCAAACATCAAAACATTAAAATTGACAAGATTAAGCATAACTAACATATATCATATGTAAATATCAAGCAAATTACACCTGAAACAAGAAATTAAATCAAAATGGATTTTAAAAAATAAATCATGGAACATGCAGAGCAAAAGGAGTAACAAAAAATCATAAAGCAAAAGTGGTTTTAAGAAATTCAACACATAGAAAATGTAAAGCAAAAATGGTTAAAGAAATTCAAATCTTCAAACGTGTTAAGTATAAAAAATGAAGGAAAAGGAGAAAAAATAGGGAATTACAGTAGGAAGATAATCTTCAAAATTCAAAATTGGGTCTACCAAAGTTCAACTTCGACCTTGATGATTTCAGATTATTCATCACATAATAATATGTATAGCATCAGTAATAAAAAGAAAATATTTTAGGGAAACAAAGAGTTTAGTGAGAAGAAACTAAAGCTTCTGGAATTCTCCTTTTTCTTGCAAAGTACAGATAGTATTGGTTTACTTTCCTAATTTATTTTTTGATTTTTTTATTTTTAATGATAGCGTTTGGGTCATCCATTACAATTTAACTTTTTAATAAGCAGGTTTATGTATATAAAAAATTTTAAAGTTAGTTACAAATTTTACTCTAACTTATCAATTTATATAAAGTATTTTTAAATGTGTGCAAAATTTTAAATTAATTTGTACGATTTATATTCTAAATTAAATTATGTGTTTTCTGTTATTATAAATTATTTCATTATGAGTGAAATAATTTTTTTTATTATTAATAAGTACATAAATGTATATATGAATTTTTATAGAATTAACATATAAATATGAAATATACTTTTTCAGTTATTATGAGTGTATAAAAATGCTATTTATTAATTCATTGGGTATTTAGTAAAAAAAAAAATCTCCCATATAATAGAAACAATGGAAATACAAAAACAAAAAAAATATATATATGGAAAGTGAAGTTCTGAGAATAACGATGAAAATAGTATAGGTATGTAAATTGTTTCAAACATAATTACATTTTACCTAAAGTACAAATATATAGAATTCTAAAAATAAAAATAATTTTTCACAAAAATAACTTTTTTTAGAAAATAGAAAATAAGTATAATGACTAAATTCTCCATTAATCAACTACACTTTTTATCTTAAATTTTACGTTGTTTTATTATTTTTTTCTACTTAAGAAAATAACATAGTACAACTAATATATTTTTTATTACGTTTATTCTTTAAAAAAATGGATACACGTGCAACGCACGTCACTTAAACTAGTATCTGTTAAAAAAGTAAAAATATTTCCTTTTAAAATCATTTCATAAGTGTTTGTTCATTGTCGAAAGCTTTTGAAAACTAAATTATGTTACCCAAAAAACATGTGAAAGATGCAGGTCCAAAGATTATCAATAAAGGGCTCGTCATAGATGAGCAAGTTAGTTACTATTTCAACTTACAATTAGACTCTTGTAATTCCTACTCCACACATATTTTCTTATTTCGCAATCTTTGTTTCTTCCTCCTTATTTGTGCTTAATAGAAAGAAAGAAGTGAAAGATACCTTGTTCAACAACAAGTTTAAGATGTCGTAGATTCTATATAAATTGCATATGTTGTTTCGAAATCTTTAGCTTTGTCCAAAAAAAATATCAATTTTATTATTGTATGTAATTAATTGTTCTAAAAGATATTATGTTACTGGTGTGCGCGATACTAAATACATTAGTATAAGATTCCTAAGAGAAAATTTGAATATTCAAT
>NW_025885007.1:0-1103 GCF_002878395.1 Capsicum annuum
GAATTACCACCCTGAAATAATTCAGATAAACAGAAAGAAAAACAAAATAAACTACCAAAACTCCCTCCTGACGGGGAGAGAAGTGACTTCCCAATTATTGAGCCGGACAGCTGGACCTATGAATTGCACGTCTGCCATACTGGTACCTTCTCCTGCTTCGACCATATCAACTTCAAATAAAAGGTTATAGAAGTCATCAAGCACTTCAACTTCAAATTCCACATGCTTCGTGACACCGCTCTTAACAAATGATTCACTGAGTAGTGGCATTGGGCGAGGGAGTGACCATATTTCCCTTTTCCTTCCCTTGGCTTTCTTCAGATCTTCAGCTGTAGGCTCAAATCCCAGACCAAACGTGCCCACGTTCTCACTCAGATATATGGGATGAACTATACCGTGCAGAGACGCTCTCAAACCCTTTCCTGTCTCAAATCCGTATTTCCAAAGTTCACTAACCATCATGATAGAAGCAAAAGACAATTGTGGTCCCGGTATAGCCTGCCATTCAAGGATACAATTCACTGGCACTATATTAAAAATTTGATAGACGAATGTCTCCTCTACGTTATTTACTTCAATAAGAGACAAGGGAGAATCTTCGTAGGCTGACAAATCTCCTTCACCATTAATAACTACTTCTTGCCTGTCATGCTCAAACTTAATCATTTGGTGCAGTGTAGATGCAACCGCCTTGGCCTTGTGGATCCACGGCCTTCTCAACAACAGATTGTAAGAGGAGTCTACATTTAAAACTTGAAACTCTATGGCGAACTCAACAGGCCCTATGGTCAACATTAGTTCTATTTCGCCAATGGAATTTGATTTTGCACCATCGAAAGCCCTAACACATACATTGTTGGGCCTGATCCTGTCAGCACCAATATTCAACTTTTGGAAAGTAGAAATAGGGCAAATATTTGCACCTAAACCTCCATCAATCATAACATGAGTGACGTAGAAATCTTCACACTTCACTGTAATGTAAAGGCCCCGATTATGCCCTGTACCTTCAACAGGCAATTTATCGTCAGAAAAGCTGATCCGATTGACCTCAAAGATTTTTTCGACCATTTTCTCAAGCTGGTTTATTGTAATCTCCCTAG
>NW_025885008.1:0-1985 GCF_002878395.1 Capsicum annuum
ATGTTTGTGATCCCTAAATGCTTAAAGTGATGTCTTAGTGATTGTGAGGATGAATATATGATATGATTCCTGAATACCTGAGGAGATGCTTTCATGATTGCAACGATGAATGAATGATTGTGGTGATAACTAGTTAAGAATGGTTATGCTTTACTTTTATGTTATCGAGTCCTGGGGTATTTATACTCAAGAATATAGTTGTTGTCTAGAGACTGTTTTAGTTTCTTGATAAATCAAGTCGAGCCATGATTCTCAGAATTTAGTGAATTATAGAACGTTGTATCCTCAGACAGTTACAGAACTTAAAAAGTCTCAGTAATCTTAGTTAACTCTGTAATCTCCGTATCACTAGTAATCTAGCCTAAGTTCTATGATCAACTCAGATTTAATAGTATTCAAGTGTTCAACTCTAATCTCAGAAGCAATTCGAGTAAGGTATTCAAGCTCTATATCATCAGTCAGATATTATGATTTAATACCATTTTCGTTAGATACAGAACTAAGTGATCTTCACATAACTCAGTTAGATCTTTTGAGAAACATAATCAGTATCAAATTCAGTTCAGTTGTGTTCAGTTACAAATTCAGTTTAGAGTCTTTCAGTTAGGAGTAGAAACTAGCACCAAGCGAGGAAAGGGATGGAGGCTCTTCCCGTTCAGTGAGAGAGAGGTTGGAGTCATTAGTAGCAATCCCTGACCTCTAAAACTACATAACCAGTGTAAGATGTAGGAGTCTTCATCAGTAAAGGCTGCCACCTCCAGAGAGAGAGAGAATTTAACTATGATATTACCTTAGGTCGACTTTCTGTTGAGGGTCATCCATCAGAGAGGATTGACCAGAGAGAGGTCTTTACTCATGGAACGATATTGACACCCTTCTAGATGGGGTTACAGGTGTACCCCACCTATGGTAGGTTAGGGCATGTCGGTTAAGTAACTACTTCCCACAGTTTCAGTTTTAGTTTGAAATTCAGTCTCAGTCTCAGTATCAATCTTCAAAAATCAGGACTGTGAGATATAGTCATCCCTCTCTATGAGGAACTCAGATAGTTACATTAATTCATGGACCATCCGTCAGATATTCTTGGTCTTATATATATTTATTTGATATCAATTTCAGAGATATGCCACTAGACAGGCTTGATCACAGTCTCTGATTCTATTGAGTATTCTTTTTGTCAGATTCCGATATGATCATTTATTTACCATTGATAATAGCTTCCTTAATCATCTATTATAGAGGTTGATCTTTAATCTTATCATTCAATAGCAGTAAGCTCAGAATTTATTCATCGATGTAAGTACATTCGATTTCCCAGTCATCAGTATCAGATGAGTCAGTGCCTCAGAAATATCTTCCTAAGTATGAAATACTTTTAATAGTGTGTAATTTCCCTAATTTCAACTTTTTTTCCATGGCTAACATTGAATAAGCTTTCCATCGATAAAATATTCACACAAATCGGACACTCGACTGAAGAGTTAGAGCTATTTTAGTGAGATAGTGTGCCACCTGACACCTTAGCGCATCGCGGAGGGAGCCAAAATGGCAATTACCAAATTCCAGTGAAACTCCATGATTCCATCGCATCGCGGTATAGTTTCAATTCACACCGAAGGTGGCAATGCGATTTCCACCGCATCGCGCCATCGTGCAGTTTCCCAATTATCCAAATTCCAGTGAGCTGGCACGAGTATGGCGCGTCACGCCAGCATGTAAAATAGGGGATTTTTTTAGTTTAATTCCAAGTGCTTTTTTTTCTTTTCTCCTTTTCCCCAACCTCTATAAATACCCGGTTGAGGGCCTTCAGCCTTATTTTCTCTCATTCCACTCCAGAAACTAGGGTTTCTAAAATCAAAACCCACTTTTTTTCTTCAACAAAAATTAAGAGAGAATCAAGAGAAATCAATAAATCTTTCCAATAACCCTCAACAAAAGAGTTTCTGCAGGTATGTAGATGTTTATTCTTGTGTCCCTTTCATCAA
>NW_025885009.1:0-3089 GCF_002878395.1 Capsicum annuum
AGGGGCAAGGTGGTCTTTTGGGATAGGAATGGGTTCCAGCTACGACAGTCGCCACATCCTTTTTCTTATTTTTACCTCCAAATGCTCCAGATCCACCTTGAATTGCTTGCGTGGTAGCTTTCAATGCGGCAAAACTTACTATTCAGCCGGTCTTAATTCAGTCCTCTATCATCTCCCCCATTTTGAGGACTTACATAAAAGACTTTCCCATTGCCGGAAGTAAATGCTGAAAATAGGTCTCATCCTGCGCCTGACTGAAAACTTCGACCAACTTACTTTCTTTCATTGGAGGCTTTACCCTGTCAGCCTGTTCACGCCACCTTATCGCGTATTCCCTAAAACCTTCAGTGCTCTTTTTCTTCATGTTGACCAAGGATTTTTCATCCGAAATCAGGTCGATGTTGTACTGAAAATATTGAACAAATTCAGAAGCCAAATCATCCCAGCTGTTCCATTTATTGATGTCTCGATCGATAAACCATTCTGAGGCCAGATCAGACAGACTCTCGCCAAAGAAGGCCATGAGCAGTTCTTCCTTTCCTCCTGCAGCCCTCAACTGGTTACAATAACGTCTCAAGTATGCAACAAGGTCACCGTGTCCTGCATACTTCTCGAACTTAGGCATCTTGAAACCAGGGGGAAGGTTGATGTCTGGGAACATGCAAAGATCTTTATAGGAAACACTCCTATAATCTCCGATCCCTTGCAAATTTCTCATAGCCTGCTCTAAACTCTTCAGTTTTTGGGCTATGAGATCCTGTTTCTCTGCTGCGATAGGTTTCTCCGTATCAAATGGAAATGCAGGCGGCTGAGTGTACCTATACAGTTCATTCATTTGCAAAGTAGGCTCTGGGGCATAATACTGACCATCTGAAACCTTCAGCATTGGCTCATCGGCAGACCTGAGAAGCCTCATTGTGGGACGCGCAACATATATGGGAGTTTCATGTAGTGGCGGAGCCACAAATACCAGTGTGATTGGTGGCACTGGCTGAGCAGCTGGCCTTGATTGAGGAGCTGCCAAGGGCACACCAGAACTGCCAGGATAATAATGTCGCGGAGTGAATCCTGCCGCGTGCTCAGGTGACTCAGTAGGAGCAGAGAATTATGCCTGAGAGAGCAGTGGGCAATTAGAGACATTTTCAAGACCTTCAGGGAGCGGAGGAGGAGGCATTTCGCTGGCCCATGCCCAGTGTAAATCTATCAACTATTGCCTGAGCCTTACTACCTCATCATTGTGTTCAGAACTTTCTTCCTTGTGATCCTGATCTTGGTCAATGAGCGAATTTTCAATCTCCCTGCTAGCCATGGCAAGCTTTGCTTTGGATCTAGTGAAGTATGGGTGACTAGCCAGAGTGCTGCAAACCTACCACTGTTATCTGAAAGAATATGCTCATCAAAGACGACATCCATTAGGATTAGGGCACACGACAAACATGGGAATCACATTGGTAAAATTATCCTAAATTCATGTTCATTTCTACCAGTTTTTGAGGGTAGCGAGGTCATTTTAACATCATCCTGATTTTTGTCTACACTTATTTTTATCTTCTACGCTCCTTGTTATTATTATTTTTCGCATCCATCTCTGTTCTTTTCTTTTCTCTCGTTATCTACCTTTATTTTATAATTCTTTATGGCTTTTATTTTTCTTTAAAAGAGGAAAAATAACGAAAAACAACGAAACAAAATAATTAGATCGAACCTAAAAGTAGATTGCCTACGTATCATGTTGTACATGAATCAGATCTTGCGTAGTTCGGACAGTTTTGCCAAAATGGCCAATTAAACTCTTTTTTTTCTTTCTTGAAACAAAGTGTCAAAAGAATTGACGAAAATCTTTTTGCATTTTTTTTTCAGGTTTAAATCTCTATACAAAAATGGAACCTGTGATTAGCAAAGAAAAATCTTTTTGGGTTTTCGATTTTTGAATCTCCTGTGAAAATGAAACTTGAACCTGTTAAAGGAAAATCTTTTTGTAGTTTTCTTTTAAAGACGTATATGAAACGTCTACTCTAAATGGAGAGTGAAGAAATATTTTTTTGGATTTTTTTCAAATAAGATCAACCAAAAATGAAACGTACGCCTATTCAGGAAAATTTCTTTTTTTTTCTTTTCAAGATATGTATGAAACACCTACTCTAAATAAAGCGTGAAGAAAATTATTTTTTAAAATTTTTTTTAAATAAGATTCCCGAACCAATAATAGGCTGCCTACGTATCTCACATCCCAAAAGAGGAGAATCAGGGGTGCGTAGTTCGTCCAGATTGGACAATTAACGATTAACTAATACATTGACCCTAACTTAAGAGATACAACCAAAACAAACGAAAAAAAACTTTTTGATTTTCAGCTAGACACTGACACCACCAATTATGAAGAAAAATCTTTTTAGTATTTTTGTTTCTAACAAATGTAAAACGTACGAAAAATCTTTTTGAGTTTTTCGATCGTGAAGAACAAAAGCCATAAAGAATTCTAAAATAAACTACGACATTCCTCTTTTTTCATTCTTTTCGACTCATTTTTTTCTATATATATATATATATTATTATTTTTCATTTTTGGCCTAAGCACCTTACTCCTAACAATTTATTTATTTATTTATTTATTTATTTATTTATTTATTTCAAAAATCAGTCCATCAAATGACCACGTTACCCTTAAAAATGCAACAGTTAGCACGTAGGGATGCTTTAGAGGTGAGTCTCCTACAAAGGGCCATGTGGGTCCCGCTAGGTCTTCGTATGATGCACATAAGCATGACCTAAAGGCTGACCTACGTTGTGATTCACTAACAAGGCTGTTCGGGGGAGCGTATGATCGATAGTGGCTGCTTTGCTTTCCACCTACTCCATAACACCGACGGCTTCCTGCCCTAAAATAAAGGTGACTCAACTAGAGGTTGTGTACAACATGTGTACTACGGACTTGTTGCAGAAAGAAGGCCGGGGGTGGACTCATAATGCCAGATATAAAGCGGTAATACATAAGATAAATACTATAAACAAAGAGCACGAAAAACACACAAAAGTGAAAACAATAACACAAAACAAAATCACAAAATAAGCTTATACACTCGTAATGC
>NW_025885010.1:0-10405 GCF_002878395.1 Capsicum annuum
CTCCCTTGGAACATATGCTTCATTTAATACCTTCAGTAAAACATCACGATGCTCCTTGGAGTGCAACAACAAAGATAAAAGGGAAATTTGAGCAGGGGTTTTCTTCAACTGGTCTAATATTGAATACTCTGGCAATTTCATCTTTTTCAAAAATTCTTTGGCTTCTTTTTCGGTGATAGGCTTTTTGATAGATGACGGTCCACTCATCGTTGGCTTGAACTTTCTTAAGCTTTCAAGCACGAAGCATCTTCCTGACCTAGTCAAACTCCCTACCTCATCTACATCTTCCACAACTTCTTTCCCGTGATAAGTCATCATAGTCTGCCCATAATTCCAGGGAACCCTTTTCATATCAACTATCGAAGGTTGGGTCACCGGTTTGAGGATAATAGGCGCTGCCAGTGCTCCTTTCACCATCAAGATAGGCTGACTCAGAGCTCCTACCACTGTCAACTTAGGTTTATCCTGACTTAAATCAACATACCTTTTGGCACCTTGTACTGTGATCAGGGGTTATTTTTTGCTTTCTTGGGCTTTATCTTCTCTCATTCCTTTCCAGTTCAATGACATTGCTTTCAAAGACTCCCCTACATTCATCGATTTCTCCTCAATGGTTTGTATCTTGACGATAGGCTTATAACCCCTCGAAGACTCTTTCCCATCATATATCAATTCTAACATATTAGCTTTAGCATGGGTTAGCAGCGGATTCTGGTTTATGTTTGGACCCTCCGGGGCCAGGACCAGCATCTGATTTGTGTCAATTAAATCTTGGACAGCTCTCTTTAAATGCCAGCATTTCTCGATATCATTGCCTAGCATGTCAGAACAGTACGCACACCTTAAAGAATAATCGAGATTCCTCGACGGTGGATTTGAAAGACTTCCTTAAATTGGGCTTAAAACCTTCAACTTTCTCAACCTATCAAACAAGCTAGCATATGACTCCCCAAGAGGTGTGAATTGATTTTTGACCGCCTTCTCCTTCTTATACTCAGGCCTAGGCTGAAAGGTGGGTCTGGAGGGGTTTTGGTAATTTGGTGGAGCGAATAGGTGATTTTGTGGAGCTTGCGCGCGCCACTGCGGGTAAGAAGGGGTTTGGGCATATGGTTGTGCGCTATATACTGGGTACGTGGGTGGTAGAATAGAATATAAAGGGTTTTGTGGAGGGTAGTAATGGTGGGGAGGAATATATGGAGCTTGGGCGTAGACTTGGGCTTGGGGTTGGGATTGGGGATAAGGGCGAGGTGGTCTTTTGGGATAGGAATGGGTTCCAGCTACGACAGTCGCTACATTCTCTTTCTTCTTTTTACCTCCAAATACACCAGATCCACCTTGAATCGCTTGTGTGGTGGCTTTTAATGCGGCAAAACTCACTATTCGGCCGGTCTTAATTCCATACTCTATCATCTCCCCCATTTTGAGGACTTCCATAAAAGACTTTCCCATTGCCGGAAGTAAATATTGAAAATAGGTCTTATCCTGCGCCTGAATGAAAACTTCTACCAACTTACTTTCTTTCATTGGAGGCTTTACCCTGGCGGCCTATTCACGCCACCTTATCGCGTATTCCCTAAAACCTTCAGTGCTCTTTTTCTTCATGTTGACCAAGGATTTTTCATTCGGAATCAGGTTGATGTTATACTGAAAATGTTGAAAAAATTCATAAGCCAAATCATCCCAGCTGTTCCATTTATCGATATCTCGATCGATAAACCATTCTGAGGCCAGATCAGAAAGACTCTCGCCAAAGAAGGCCATGAGCAACTCTTTCCTTCCTCCTGCAGCCCTCAACTAGTTGCAATAACGTCTCAAGTGTGCAACGGGATCACCGTGTCCTGCATACTTCTCGAACTTAGGCATCTTAAAGCCGAAGGGAAGGTTGATGTCTGGGAACATACAAAGATCTTTATAGGAAACACTCCTATAATCTCCGATTCCTTGCAAATTCCTCATAGCCTGTTCCAAACTTTTCAATTTTCGGGCTATGATATCTTATTCCTCTGTTGCGACAGGTTTCTCCGTATCAAATGGAAATGCAGGCGGCTGAGTGTACCCATACGGTTCATTCATTTGCAAAGTAGGCTCCGGAGCTTAATACTGACTATCTGAAACCTTCAGTAATGGATCACTGCAGACCTAGGAAGCCTTATTGTGGGACGCACAACATATATGGGAGTTTCATATGGTGGCGGAGCAACGAATACCGGTGTGATCGGTGGCGCTGGCTGAGCAGCTGGTCTTGATTGGGGAGCTGCCAAGGGCACACCAGAACTGCCAGGATAATAATGTCGCGGAGTGAATCCTGGCGCGTGCTCAGGTGACTCAGTAGGACCAGAGAATTGTGCCTGAGAGAGCGGTGGGTAGTTAGAGATATTCCCAAGACCTTCAGGCAGCGGAGAAGGAGGCATTCCGCTGGCCCATGACCGGTGTAAATCTATCAATTGTTGCCTGAGCCTTACTACCTCATCATTGTGTTCAGAACTTTCTTCCCTGTGATCCTGATCCGGGTCAATGAGCGAATTTTCAATCTCCCTGCTAGCCATGGCGAGCTTTGCTTTGGATCTAGTGAAGTATGGGTGACTAGCCAGAGTACTGCAAACCTACCACTTTCTGAAAGAACATGCTCATCAAAGACGACATCCGTTAGAATTAGGGCACACAACAAGCATGGGATTCACATTGGTAAAATTGTCCTAAATTCATGTTCATTTCTACCAGCTTTTGAGGGTAGCGAGGTCATTTTAACATTATTCTGATTTTTGTCTACACTCTTTTTTTTTACCTACACTTATTATTATTATTATATTATATTTTTTTCGTATTCATCTCTGCTCTTTTCTTTTCTCTCGTTATCTACCTTTATTTTATCATTCTTTATGGCTTTTGTTCTTCTTTAAAAGAGGAAAAATAATGAAAAACAACGAAACAAAATGATTAGATCGAACCCAAAAGTACGTTGCCTACGTATCATATTGTACATGAATCAGATCTTGCGTAGTTCGGGCCAATCATTTTTTTTTTGCGAAAACGAAAATAAACAAACAAAGGAAAGACATAACATCATAGCATTTGACGAAAGAAATAATAAAAACATACAAAGAATTTAGGACCACTTTAAAACTAAACAACAAATACGGAACAACATTCTAGACCCCTAAGACGACATACGTGAAATTACTAATAAAGACCCTAATACCAAAAACAACTTGACTTCGACTTAAAGCGGACACCCTACAATGACAGACACATAAAAGACTCAAACTGAAATAAGATAAGAAATGGTCTTTCAGACTGGTGCTCTGCGTGATGACCCTGACTGAGATGGACCTGCCTGTGAAGTTCTCTTTCTCCCATTTAAACTTTGTAGCATATCCTGTAAAGACACCCTGATACCGGGGAGAAAACTTCGGGCCCGTATTCCTGCTTCATGAGGAGTGCACTTGGAAAGATTATTCTGACACCTTTCTACCGTCTTGAACAAATCTGCTAACTGAAATCTCAGTGTTTCCAGTTTGGACCCTATACTTTCATCCTGATGATCGTCTACTATGCATTCTTCCTGTATTCTCCCTCTAAGCTGCGCTGGTAAGGGTTAACTGATACCCCGAGGGATAGATTGAAGCCAGACCCCATATCCCTGAGTGTACCCCGGATTATCCAAACTTTCTTTGAGTGTGTCTACACCTAGCTTTGTCGCATGTTTCCAAAACTGCTCATACTTTCTCTCACCTAAGGCTTGGTCCTTGAAGTACTCAACATCCTTCAGAAAATCCACTGCTGGTGGCACGTCCTGCAGCCTACCCAACTGGCGCATTACCCTAGAAGGACTATATGGTCTGGTGCAATTGAGCCCTAACATAACTAAAGGGAGCTGCATCTGACAACCCAAAAATACTATCTTTGGTCGAAGCCACAGATAAGTCCACAAAATGTTATCCCTAGTTCTTGACTCAAGAAATTCAATCCAAGCGTCGACTACCACGGGTAACGAGAATTTATCCAAACGCAACCTGGAGTCCATGGATTTTACTCAATTGGGAATACAACGATCTAACACGTTTGGTCTAACTAAAGAAGGCGCATGCAAATGCTCCATCATCCATAACTGTAATATCAGGTTACTGCCCTCAAAAAATCGCCTTCCCCCCTTGACTTCGGTTAAAGCCTTATATATTTTTGTTAAGATCATGGGTATGAGAGTGAACCTGCATTTTTGATCAATGCCACTGTCATTTTGATCCTTATGAAATAGGGCCATCACTACAGATTGCAAACGGGTATTAATACGTTTTTCTTCTAGTGGAAACACCAAAGTACCTAACAAAGCGAGGGTGAAAACTTCAAGACGCTTTCTCTCCCACTTCTCCTTAGTCACATGAAATTCATCCCAAAAGCAATCAAAACCTTTCGAGGGCCCAAATCTAGTGAACAAAAAATCTAGGGAAACCCACGAATCACTTAAGCAACCCAAACGGATACCCTTACTTTTTAAACCACAAGACTGCAAAAATCTCACGCCAGTATGATTTCGTGCACGGATCATATCCTTCTCGATATAGGGCAAATGCAACAAACCGGATATTTTTGCCAAAGTAGGAGTCATTTCACATTCCCCAAACCTGAACACCAAACTACTTGGATCCCAAAAGGTCAACAAAGCTTCTATTAAATCTGGACGAGGGGTAACATGCAGAAGTTCCGTAAGATCACCTAATATTTTAATCACTTTCTGCTGATCAACATAGTTAAACATTTCCCACCATTTGATTAACTTTTTGGGCACCTTGACAACCATCAGAACTCTAGATTTGGTGGAAAAATCCATCCTGTAATAACACACAAGACGTTATCTCAAAAATTTGACAGGAGTAGAAGATTCCCAACCCTCGGAATTTTTGACGCTAACATATGTCGATGAGACAGACCACATCCATGACTCCAATTTGCCGAACAGAAGTACTGAGCGAAATCAGTCTACTTGGCAAACAACTCTAGATTACGGGGCGAGAGACCTAGACTAATACTAAGACAAAGGCCAACACAAAGAATTACCGGACCTCCCCGAAGGGTTGCCTACGTATCCCAACCCAAGGGAAGGGAATCAGGTATGCGTAGTTCATCCAGATTGGACAATTAATGATTAACTAATACATTGACCCTAACCTAAGAAACACTACCAAAAACAAACGAAAAAAAACTTTTGGATTTTCAGCTAGACACTTTAACTAAGACTGACACCACCAATTGTGAAGAAAAAATCTTTTTGGTATTTTTGTTTTTGACAAATAAGTAGAAGAGGCAAACAAAACTTTTTTTTTTCGAATTTACAGTACTTTGAGAAAACAAATGCAAAAATGTAAAAAAAAATCTTTTTGAATTTTTGGATTGTGAAGAACCAAAGCCATAAAGAATTCTAAAATAAACTACGACATTTCTCCTCTTTTTTTCATTCTTTTCGACTCACTTTTTTTCTATTTTTTTCTTTTTCGTTTTTGCCTACGCACCTTACTCCCAACAATTTTTTCAAATCAGTCCGTCAAATGACCACGTTTCCCTTAAAGATGCAACAGTTAGCACGTAGAGATGCTTTAGAGGTGAGTCTCCTACAAAGGGCCATGTGGGTCCCGCTAGGTCTCACTATGATGCACATACGCATGACCTAAAGGCTGACCTACGTTGTGGTTCACTAATAAGGCTGTTCGAGGGAGCGTATGGTCGATAGTGGCTGCTTTGCTTTCCACCTACTCCATAACATCGATGGCTCCCCCCCTAAAATAAGGGTGACTCAACTAGAGGTTGTGTACAACACGTGTACTACGGACTTGTTGCAGAAAGAAGTCCGGGGGGTGGACTCATGATGACAGATAGAAAACGGTAACACATAGGATAAATACTATAAACAAAGAGCACAAAAACGCAGAAAAGTGAAAATAACACCAACAATAATCACAAACAATGCTTATACACTCGTAATGCCAAACAAAGCCGATACGACTCCAAAATATAGCTCGAATTCTGAAAACCTATCAAGATATCCCCAGCAGAGTCGCCAGAGCTGTCACACCTTTTTTTTACGTACTCAAAAAAATGGTTATAATTTAATGTTCGAAAAGGGTTTTATTATTTAAGTGACAAGAAAAGAAAATTTGTTTCGGAAAAGGATTATTTACATTTTTTACTCAGAGTCGCCACTTGGTATAATCTGGTGTGCCAAGTCACCATTAGAAAATCCTTTTCAAAACCATTTGACTCTTTGAACTGGTTTGCGAACAGAGATTCCGGCTAAGGAATTTTGTTGACCGAGGGGAAGGTGTTAGGCACCCCTCGATCCCGTGGTTCAACCACGGTCGCTTGGTAGAGTGTATCAACTATTTTGGCATTACGAAATGTATAAACCACACAAAAGCACACAAAATAATCAAATAGTAAACAAAACAAAACAATCCAAAAATGTAAAGTCCAGTCCAATTATACAGTCCAAAAATGAATAATGCGGAAATATAAATCTATTCTACCCTAGACTAATCCTATACTATGCTCTACCGCTTCACCCGACGCCTCGAGCCTTCACCACGATCATTTTCCGCCAACATGATACGTCGGGGCATTCCCCGGTGAATAAATACATCAATCTTCGGGGCATTCCCCGATCAAATGAATACATTTTTCAATTAAACACAATAAACTAGGAAGAAACATTCATACGCACATTCTAACATTCAACCAAAACAATAAGTTTTAAAATTTGCCTACTCGAAACTATATTGCCTATCCGTTTCAACCCATCGTAAATCTATCACGATTTATGCCAACAATAAATCAAAATCAAACCGAATCTATCCTTGTGTCAATTTTTCAATTCCACCCCAACTTCCTTTCTATCCATCCATTAGAACATGATCAAATTTATTCCTCAATCCACCAAAACCAAACAACCAAGCATCATGATCATAACATCAACATAAACAAAATCCAACAAAACCATAATCACACCACTCGCAATCGCAACCAATCCAAACAACCAACCAAATATATATGTATAAAACAAAACGAGTTAAGAAATGGACCTCGATAGAATGTTTTGTCGATAATAAAGAAACCCGGGACAGGAATCCTCAAACGGAAAAATCCACAGTAGCACAATCCACTCAGTATCAAGAATGTACTACCTGAACGGCGTGAGAATAGACGAACCCAAAACCACGGATCAATACGACAGAAGATCAAAAACCAACGTAACTTGAGCTCCGGTGAGCTCAGACAAGACAGAAAAAGACGGACCAAAAATTTCAGCGATCCTCACTGTTTCTCGGTTGGGTTTTCTTCGAAATCATTGGGGGACGAAGAAGATTCAGGAACTTTAAACTCAAGTTGATCACAAGACCAACTGCAGACCAAATCCGGTGAAAAGGTTCACCGAAAAAAAGCAGTCGAGACACCGAACTTACCCCGTTATCCCCTTTCCCGTTCACCTCCTCTCTCGATTTCACTCTCTCAGTATCGATTCGCTCTCACGTCTCTCTGATTTCATCTCTCTCTTTCTTAATTTCTCACCCAAATTCCTTTTTCCATTCACCTTCTCTCTCGATTTCACTCTCTCTATCCTTTGTTTTCTGCGTGTACGTCTGATTTAGGGTGTGTAGGTGTGAGAGGGGTGTGTATTCTTGGTATTGTGTGTGCAATTTATGCCCCTATTTCTGTATATAATATTGCGTGTTATATGCGTCTGAGAGAGTATGTGTGTGTTGTGTAAATGGTGAGGGTGAGTGTCGATCGGAAGAAAAGGAAGAAGATGAGTGTGTGTATTGTGTATGTTAGTGATGATGGAGTGGTTCGGTTTTTTTTTTTTGGAGAAGAAAGGAAAAATTTTTCTCTTGAGATGTGCTGTGTGTCTATTTATGTATTCCAGTGAAGAAAAAAATAAAGGGGATCGGGTGGGGTTACGTAGATAGGGGGTTAGGTACGGGTAGGGAGGTGAGGTAGGGTAGGGGTCACGTGGGGTAGGGGGTAGAGTTTGTTGGGATAGGGTAAGTGTTGTTTTTTAATTGGGTGGGTTGTTAGAATATTAGGATAAAACAAAATTAGTTAGGGGTTGTTATTTTTGTCATTTTGGAGGAATTATCACACGGGTGAGGATACACAGTAGGATAAAGCAAACAATAGGTAAAACGACATCGGGGAGGGACGAAATTAGGTGTCTACATATTGTATTTAGCCGTGACTATGTACAATTTGTATTCTATTTTCGTCGATGTATTTGTATTTTAAAAAAAAAAAATTTATAGTTGTATTTATAAGTTGATAGTATATTGTATTTGTATTTGTAATTTCATTTGTTTGTATTTGAATTTGTAGTTGACAACATCATTTGTATGTTTAAACACTAGAAAAAAATTGTTATTTTCTTTCTATGAAGACTTGCATTTACATTCATTGATACAATTTGCATCATAATAAAATAAAAATAATAAATTATACTTATTTATATACAAAAATGTGAATGATAAATTATACATATTCATAACTAAACTATTCAACTACAAATAATAAATTTATTTAAAATACATAATATGATATAAAAAATATAAAATATAAAATACAGCAACAAATGAAAAAAATAAAAAAGAAGAAAATATGACCAAAAAAATAAAAAACAATGAAAAAAGAATCCAAGAAAATGAAAGAAAAAAAAACTGAAAAAAAGAATATAGAAAAAGATGAAAAAATAGAAAGAAAATATGATTTAGGCTACAATTATGGCTGTACTAGCGTGTAACTGTAAGGCGACAAAAATAAATGAATAAAAAATAAAAAGAAAAAGGAAAAAAGTGAAAATATAAAAAATAAAGAGCAAGCAACAAAAAAAGAAAGAAAAAACTGAAAAAGAAAAAAGAAGAAGAAGAGAATAATAGAAAATAGAAAAAAAAGAGAAAATACATGAGAAAGACTATTAATTGTAACTAAGAATAATTAATAGACAAGAGGGGATTATGAATTGTAATTAATTGAAAAATAGGCTTTAAGTGGTAATAAAATCCAATAGTGGTTAATCCGGTTAATTTTCCCTTAATTTATCGCTATAAATACATTCTTGATGTTGAGACCCAACTTTATATTTTCTTATCTTCTCAAATTTAGGTTTAACCATTGTCACACCCCTTTTTCGCCCGAGGATCTACTCGAAGGGTTTTTCCAATTAAAGTGACGGTTTTGAATAAGGATTAATTTATTACAAAGTCGTCACTTGGAATTGAGTTATGGTGTTCCAAGTCACCTTTTTGAATTCCTAATCAAAAGGAACTGACTTTTTATTGATCTGCAAAAATAAAAGACCGGGTAAGGAATTCTGTTGACTGAAGGAAAGGTGTGAGACACCCCTCAAGTCCTGTGGTTCTAGCATGGTCGCTATTATTGATTTATACTTAACTAAAACTACTTTGATAAATATATTGGGGCCTAGATTTGCTCATTTTTAATTCACAAACTAATTTTCATTGTATTACTGTTTCTCATTATTCGTACGTACCGTGACAAATACTCATCAGTGAAAGAATTAATGTTTCAATAAGGAAAGGAAAATTAACGAATTTGCAAAGCCAATGGGGAATGAGTTTTAAACCAACCGAACAAACCATTATCTTATTAGTTAAGGCTTCACGACTTTACTATATTTAAGCAATAAGCAACATTTTTTACAAAAAACATATAAACTAGTTAGATCCAAAGATGTCAAATATTAACCAACAATTATGTAATAATTTTGGATGGACAGATTGTTTTATAACTCTTTTTTTAAAAAAAAAAACAAAATATTTCCAAAGACCAGTAAAACCATAATAATGTTCTTAAATATATTCTAATAGAGACCTTCCATTTGTTTAGTAAATGCATTTTCATTTAATAGTAGAATTTGGTCGATAGGAGCAATTTCAATTAAACAAAAAGCCATAAGTACGTAATAAATATATATGCATATTAGTTCATTAACAATTCAAAAAGAAAAGAAACGAAACTAGACAATCCTCTATCACTCAATCATAGCATCAATTTATTTATTTATTTATTTTTATCTAAAACTTAAATGTTTGTTATTGTCACAAAATGGCGTTATAATTTTTTTTCCTTTTTTTTATTCACTAAACTCTTTAGCACATTCACTAATATAGCAGTGATTGGTATTTTTTTTAAAAAAAATGATAATGAGAAACATATTAAATTATTGGACTTAATAAATCTTCCAATAAGGACAACAATCAACTCATAGGAAATTTGGCAAATTAGGCAGTAATCAAAATAAAAGGATTTCACGTAAATGATCGGCATTGTATAGTAAGAACAAAGTATATGAAGTCATTGAATATCTTCTTCATGCTTTGATGACAACGTTATAACAATAAAATAA
>NW_025885010.1:13405-31504 GCF_002878395.1 Capsicum annuum
TGCACTCTTTTTCTTTCAGTGTTGTTTTTCTTGCCAAGTTTTTTTTTTTTGTTTTCAATGCCTTTTCCTTCTTTTTCTTTCTGTGTTTTCCTTCTGTCTTTTTTTTTTGTTTCAAAATGTTGTTTTTCACTCCAACTTTCTTTTTTCTCTTTTAGTTTTTTTTTCAAGTTTTGTGTCTGAATGTGTGTTTTCTTGTGTGTTTTCTGTGTTGTCTTCCTGTTTTTTGTTTAGTGTTTGTTTCTCTGTCTGGTTTACTCTGATTTTTTGGTTTATGCAGTCTAGGCAAAATAATCCGTAGATCTCTCTGGGGATGGATAAGTGTCCTTAAATATAGGGATTGTTGGGGGAAATTGTTAGGAGGGTACAATTACAGGGAAGAATTTTGAATATAATTTTTTTTTCTTTTCTTTTTTCTTTAAAATCAATTAATAATAATAAATAAACATAAATAATAAATAAATAAGATAATAGAATAATAATAAAAATAATAAATAATAATAATAATAATAATAAATATTTAAATTTTTATATTTAAGAAAACAGAATGAAAATTTATAAATAGCCAAAATAAATATAATAAAATAGTACTAAAACTACTAATTTAATTTTTCTATTATTTTTTTAAAATTAGAACAAAAATAAAAATAAAATATCTCAAAATTAACTTTATTTAGTTATTTACTTCTTAACTAAAAATTTGTTAAAAAAAATAAGAGTTAAAATAATACCGGACCAAATATAAATATTTAATACCAAAATATATATATATTAAACTCAGTGAGGATCAAAATCACATGTCTACAACCATGGTAAAACCTACTGGCCTAAAAAGAATTGATATGTGAAGAATCCAAAATCAAAAAAAATCTTAATTTGGTCCAAACGTATGCAGAAATCTCTAATTGACGATCAGGCCATCAACCAGAATTATGAAATCAAAATAGTCTTTGATGTCCTTGAATTCAACTCTTGATTTTCATAATTTATGGCTAGTGATATTTTTTTTTTGAGGTTCTAAAAGGCCATAGATTATAAAAATCAAGAGCTGAATTCGAGGATATGAAAAACTATACTTATTTAAGCATTTTTATTGATGGCTTGATCATCGACTAAGAGATTCCTGTATATGTTTTGATCAAATGCTATGATACTTTTGAATTTTTCCCTAGCAACAATGTTTACTCAATTTTTTTTGGGGGGAGGGGGTTGTGGGTGGAGGGGGTGTTTATGTTTTTGCAACTTCTTATAATTATGAGTTTTTTCATGTCTTTCTCATATTTAGATAGTGCTATATGTGTATATAGTCTTTTTTTGCATTTTCAAATTTATTTTAAAAAAGAATTCATTTAGATTTAATTCATTTCGAGTTATTTAAATTCTATGTTTACTACTAACTTAATAGATTGTTAAAAGGATTGACTTATCTTTTGGTAAGATTATGATATGTGTCGTCAATTGTTGATCTCGTCAGCTTCTAGCATATACTCTTTTCATTTACTTTTACTTATAGTTAATTTTTTAATTATATTTTTATTTTTATTTATCAAAAAAAGTCAATTTCTTTTTTTTTTTATTCTTAATATTTCTTGATTTTTTTTTTAAATTAATTTTAAGACACAATGTAAACATTATATAATAGGGGAGTATTATGATAAAATGACTATGTTATTAATTGTTTTAGTTAATGAATGTGTCAAATCAAAATGTGACGAGTAAAAGCGAACGGAATGAGTAGATATGAGTGCTTCAATAAATTTTTCCAATAAAAATTAAAGAATCACATTGGCGTTTTTATATTTCTTTCATTTCATTTTACTTAATATTGTATTAAAAATAATTAATTCAATATATTGTTAAATTTATAAAATAAAAAAAATTACTGTATTTTTTGCCTTTTTAGCTTTAAGAAAAATTAAAACCTGGAAAAGTGTGCAAGTGTAAAAGTGCGGAAAAAAGTACCAAACCAATAATCTGACGTGTAAATATTTGTCAGAAAATTTAGTTCAAAATTCAATTTTTCTGACTCAAACTGAAATCATTTTTGGTTTCAAATTTTTTGAAAAAAACAAATTTATAGTAAAATTTCTGTTTTGCCCCTCTTTTTGGGTGCTTTCTAACTTTTTCATTACAAAAAATATTTTCTTTCGAAAATAAGGGATCGTTTGGTACACTAGATGGGATAAGTAAGAATATTCCATCTGAAATTATTTTATCCATTCCTTCCTGTGACATAATAATCCTATCATTTTAGTACAAATAGTGGGATAAAATAGTTTCGAAATTAAGTAATATCTTATATCAAACATGAAATAAAGTTAATCCCAAACTTTATCTCGGGATTATTTTTCTTATCCCTTCTACCAAACGACCTCTTAGTGGACTATTTATCCCATATTTGGTGAAGGATTATTTTATTTTATGTTTGTTTTGAGGTATTATTTAGTATCAGATTTATTTATCTCACCATATTATATCATAGTGATGGAATAAGTTATCCATATACATGACGCGATAACTAATCACTAGATAGTTAATTTCAAGATTAATTATCCCGAGATTACTCGTTTCCATCCAAACAATCCCCAAGACATATTTATTCGTCTGCCCTTCTTGATCCCATCTAATTTTAAATATGGTACTCCTTTGTCTTTATATATTTTTTAAACCCTATATCCGATTAAAAGGTGACACATAAAATAAAATGAAAGACTATTTATATTATTTTAAAATATTATTTATATAATTTAGAAAATTATTATGAGGGCGAGATGGAATGGAGAATGAGAGTTCGGGGACAGGACGATATTGAAAGGATGAGGGTTAGGGCGTTAGAAGGATGGATAGGGAATAACGAACTTGAAATCTCAATATGAATTTAAATTTTATGGGGTCGTTTCGTGTGAGATATAACATATAATAATCTCGGGATAAAATCAAGGATTATTTTATTCCTGTTTAATTGGAGGTACTAATTAATTTTGAAATTATTTATTCCACCATTTATATCTTAGTGATGAGATAAATTATCGCATATAAATAGTGGGATAACTAATTTCGAAATTAATTATATCGGGATAACTTGTTCTCAACCAAATGCAGGGAGGGCTCAATCCTTTTTAGAAAAAAGGTGACAGCCTTAAGCCCCCAAATTTGAGGGGCCTCATTTTTTTTAGCAATAAAAGATTATATATTTTTTTAAAAGAAATATTAAATATTATTTCTAAAAAATAATTTTGTCATATAAAGGGAAGAATTATTAGAAGAAGCTTGAGATGTCTAAAGTACTAAAGATTAAATGCATTGATTAAATAACTAATTTTTAAAAAATTATTAGAAGAATCCGACTATATAATTTTAACGTAGATTTATAAAAAATTTCTTAAAAACTTGAGGCCTCCGTTTGATATTGGCCTTAGACCACAAATATGCTTGAACCGCCGCTAATCAAATGAACCCTAAAGGCCTCCGTTTGATATTGATCTCATCTAATTTTAAAGATGATACTTCTTTGTCTTTATATATTTCTTAAAATCTGTATCCGATTGAAAGGTGACACATAAAATAAAATGGAGAAAGTGTTATATTATTATTTGAAGTATTATTTATATAATCTTTCAAATTATTACGAGGGTGAGATGGGGTGGAGAGTGTGAGTCCGAAAACGGAACGGTGAAAGATCGAGGGTTAGGGCGTTTGCAAGATGGGAAGGGAATATCGAACTTGAAATCTCAATAGGAATTTAAAGAATTCATTTAGACCGTAATTATTAAGTGTGTGTATTATTATTTTTTAATAATAACTTAATGAGTCTAAGTAAATTGCGGTTTTATATCCTTCAAAAACTCCTTTTCTAATGCCCTTCGGAGCTGCCGTAACTTGAATTCATCATGCTATACTCACGAAAAAAGAAAAACAAGCAGTTTACACTTTAGTAGCTACCGTTTCACTGACTCTAGTATTCACAAGTTGTCAAAGACTGAAATATTATAATAGTATTATGGTTCTACTTTTTTCTTAGCATTTAGTTTTCATGATTTGCGTGTGATCATAAGTGTTATTTTCTTGATCATATGTGGTATTTTCCAATATCTGAATCATCTGACCTAGGAGCATCACGTTTGAAGTAGCTGCATGGTACTGACATTTTGTATATGTGGTTTGATTATTCCTATTTGTCTTTGCCTATTGGAGGGGAGGCATATGAAGAATGGAATCGGTAGACTTAACGAGGCAAACGTTCTAGAATTTTTTTACTTACTTTCACACATTTTCCCTATTAGTAGACTCATCCTTTTGTGCTTTAGTTGTTAATTGTAATATACACATTGTAAGTGCCTTGATTGACAACATAAGTTTAACTCAAATTAAATTTATATTGTTAACTAAATAAAGTATAAATTTAATCCTGAAACTCTTCACTTATAAAAAAAATTAACTCAAGCTTTAAATATTTCACCTTATCCTGTGTAGGCAAATGGACCTCATATACAACCTCTCAATTTTGAACAAAAACTTCACTTCAATAATAATAACGACGACATATCCAATATATATTTCACCAAAGTAGAGTCTGAAGAGGGTAGAGCATACATCGTCGTACCTATGCGTCGAGGTGAGACAGAGAGATTATTTTCGATAGAAAATTTCACTTATAGAAAAAAGATTCAAAATAAAAAAGTGTGCGTATTATACTTCATAAATTAAAATCAATTTACATACAAACTTACTAAAAAATATTCCATAAAAGAAGGACACAACAATTTTTTTTTTCAAAAATCTATTTTGAAAAAAAAGAAGCAATATGTGATTATGTTATTTATGGATTGAAAACAACAACAATAACAACAACAACAAACCCAGTGTATTCCCACATAGTGAGGTCTGGGGAAGGTAAGATGTACGCAGTCCATACCTCTACCTCTAAAGAAGTAGAAAGGCTGTTTCCGATAGACCCCCGGCTCGAGACATGGAATACTAAATAAATTCATAGTAAAGCATGGAATAAGATGGCATAACATAAATACGACACCCACAAGTAATAGTAAACAGAGAAAAGTAAACAGATTCGTAATAAAGCATGAAACAAGGTATCATAACAAGAATAATACCCCCACCAAGTAATTTCCTACCCTAGCGACCCAAACTGACCCCAGCCTTTTGCCCTAATTCGCGTCCTCCGGATCTTCCTATCTAGGGTCATGTCCTCAGTGAGCTGTAACTGCTCCATGTCCCGCCTAATCACCTCTCCCCAGTACTTCTTCGGCCTACCCCTACCCCGCCTAAAACCATCCAAAGCTAGCCTCTCACACCTATGAACCGGGGCATCCATGCCCCTCCTCATCACGTGTCCGAACCATCTCAATCGGACTTCCCGCATCTTAATCTCCACTGGAGTCACACCAACCTTCTCCCTGATAGTCTCATTCTGAACTCTATCCCCCCTAGTCAGCCCATACATCCAACGCAACATCCGCATTTCCGCCACCTTCATTTCTTAAATGTGGGAGTTCTTAACTGGCCAACACTCCGCTCCATACAACATGGCCGGACGGACTGCCACCCTGTAGAATTTGCTTTTAAGCTTGGGCGGCACCTTCTTATCACACAACACCCCCGAAGCGAGCTTCCACTTCATCCATTCCGCCCCAATACGGTGCAAGACATCCTCGTCAATATCACCGTTACCCTGAATCACGGACCCGAGATACTTGAAACTATACCTCTTACATACCACCTGTGATTCCAACTTCACTACCACCTCATTCTCTAGCCTCACATCATTAAACTTGCATTCCAAATACTCTGTCTTGCTCCTACTCAACCTGAACCTTTTAGACTCAAGATTTTGTCTCTACACCTCTAATTTATCATTCACACACCCCCGCATCTCATCAATCAAAACTACATTATCTACAAAAAACATACACCAAGGTACTTCTCCTTGAATACGTCGCGTCAATACATCCATCACCAAAGCAAACAAAAATGGACTAAGAGTAGATCCCTGATGCAATCCTGTCAAGACAGTGAAATGCTCTGAGTCTCCTCCCGCCGTCCTCACCTGAGTTTTAGCTCCATCATACATGTCCCTAATTACTCTGATATATGCCATCGGGACTCCACTCACCTTCAATCATCTCCAAAGCACCTCTCTGGGGACTTTGTCGTATGCCTTCTCCAAGTCGATAAACACCATGTGCAGGTCCTTCTTCCTTTCCCTATACTGTTCTACCAGCCTCCGTACCAGGTGAATTGCCTCCATCGATGAGCGGCCAGGAATAATCCAAACTGGTTCTCCAAAATAGACACTATCTGTCTCAGCCTCACCTCGACCATTTTCTCCCAAATCTTCATAGAGTGACTCAATAACTTAATACCCCTATAGTTATTACAACTCTGAATATCACCCTTGTTCTTATAAAGAGGGATCATAGTACTCCACCTCCAAGCCTCGGACATTTTTGCCGTCTTGAAAATTCCGTTACACAATCCAATCAACCACCTTAAACCAGCCTCGCCAGAAAACTTCTAAAAATCCACAGGTATCTCATCAGGCCCCGTCGCCCTACCCCTTCGCATCCTGCGAACAGCCTCTCTAACCTCTTCTACCTTAAAACATTTACAATAACTAAAATCCCGACACTCCTCTGAGTGCTTCAGCTACCCTAACACAATAGCTCTATCCTCTTCGTCATTCAAGAGCCTATGAAAATACGACTGCCATCTATTCTTAATGTGGCCGTCCTCCACCAACACTGTACCGTCCTCCCCCTTAATGCACTTCACCTGATCGAGGTCACGGCTCTTCCTCTCCCTAGCCTTAGCGAGTCTAAAAAACTTTTTTTCCCCTCCTTTCTCCTGTAACCCCGCATACAAGCTCTCAAATGCTGCCGTCTTAGCCGCCGTAACTGCTAACTTAGTCTCCTTCCTAGCTAACTTGTACTCTTTTCTATTTACCCGTTTCTCTTCTTCGTCCTTTCTCTCAACCAACTTAGCATACGCCCCTTTCTTGGTATCCACTTTCTTCTTAACCTCTTCATTCCACCACCAATCCCCCCCGATGATGCCCGGCCCAGCCCCTAGAAACGCCCAACACCTCATTAGCATTCTCCCTGATGCACCTAGCCACCCTATCCCACATACTATCCACGTCCCCCCTACACTCCCACACCCCCATTCCCGCCAACTTCTCCCCTATCTCCCACGCATTCACTGGCGTCAAGACGCCCTACTTAATTCTAGGTCTACACTCCTCACCCCTTCTCTTCCTATCTTTCTTTATACCCAAATCCATAACCAAGAGCCTATGCTGGGTCAAAAGATTCTCACTCAGGATGACCTTACAGTCCCTAGACAACACCCTATCCCAATTCCTAAGCAACAAAAAGTCAATCTGAGTCTTGGCTATCACGCTTCGGAAGGTGATCAGGTGATCGTCCTTTTTCGGGAAGCCCGAGTTCACCACCACCAGCCCAAAGGACCTCGTAAAATCTAATAGAGTAGCCCCCTCTTCATTTCTTTCTCCAAAATCAAAACCACCATGCACAGCACCAAAGCCTCCCGGTAACGCCTCGATGTGCCCATTGAAATCTTCTGCTACAACAATCTTCTCCGAGCTAGGTACGCCTCTCACTACCTCATCCAAAGCCTCCCAAAACCGCATCTTCTCCTCTCCATCCAAGCCTACTTGTGGCGCATAAGCACTACACACGTTCAGGGTAAACACCCCAATGACCAACTTAATAGTCATCAACCTATCGCTGATCTTCTTTACCTCTACTACCTGACCTCTAAGCTCTTCATTTACTAAGATGCCAACTCCATTCCTACGCCTCTCGCTCCTAGAATACCAAAGCTTGTAACCATCCACATCCCTAGCCTTAGACCCTACCCACTTGGTCTCTTGAACACACGCAATATTAATCCTCCTCTTTCTAAGAATCTTCACAAGCTCTATGGACTTACCCTGAAGAGTCCCTATATTTCGAGACCCAACCCTCAGCCTACCAACTCTATCAACACGTCTTTCTCTACCGCCCCTGAGGCCAAACCTTGGCCTCCCTCCCACCCCCGCCCTTTTCTCTTCCCCCGCCCCCACAACAGCCCCCCGTTCCAACCCCCTCGGACATGACCCTATCCAACCATCAACGCCCACAACCACTATTATAAGAAAATATAAGAAAATATAAACAATGGTAGTAACAACAAGGCTCACACAAATTAGAAGAAATAATCAAGAAACAAAACTAAACTCAAATAGGGAGAACAAACAAAACCAAGGTAAGGACAAAACTAACAGTAAGAAAAATAGAGCACAGTAATGGCCTGGCACCAAGGACAACCAAACAAATAATAAGAAGCGGTGCAAGTCACGAATATACTACAGCAGACACGCAAGTCAAGATACAGGAGATAGTACGATAAACAATATAAAGCAACATAAGAGGTTCAAAAACAGTAAGACAATAAAAACACCCTCAAAGTACACACTATATCCAAATTTTAAGAACTACTAGAAATCCAAATCACAGATAGGAAATCCCACGCAAATTAAAGGCAACGAAAATATAGAAAAATTATGCGATAAAATAAAGTTCAAGGGTTAAAAGTCACCGAAATACGTATATCATGTAATCTGCTCTTGTTTGTTGTGCTGGAACCCGGCAAATTGGGTCGCCGGAATCACTTCACCGGAAAGTCGTCGGCTCAAATCTGGACAGTAGTTGCAATATCCGGTAGCGACCCCCACCTGAAGTTTTTGGCTCCGCCGCCTTCACCACCGACGTCCGTCGAACCAGTCGAACCGTCGAACCAGTTCGCCGAATCCGATCGCAGACCAGTAACCAGCAAGTTGCTGCCTTCGCAAATCTGCTGACAGTGGAGAGGGGAGAGAGGGAGGGAGGGGGAAAGGGAGAGAGGGGAAAAGAGAGGGAGACCAAGAAAGAGAGGGAGAGAGAAGTGTGCCTACCTGTTGCCGGTGTTGTTTTGCCGCCGGCGTCTACTTCACAGAGACTGACCAGTCACGTCAAAGAGAACGCAGGGGAAGGGAGAGACCAAGGGAGAGAGATGGAGCAACGTACTTACCTGTCGCCGGCGTAAATTAATTTATCATCTGTGAGTTCGCCGGAGAATCAGTCGGAGCATCGCCGGAAATCGGCGAAAAAGACGTCGGAATAATTTGATTGAATCGGATTTGGGATTTCAAATTCAATAGTCTCAAAATAAATATTATACAAGGCATCATGTTATTTATGGATTGAAAAGGATAAAAAATAATAAAAAAAGAAACCTAATTAATTTTATGAGTTGGTTCAAATCCTTTAGAAAAATGAATTTGCATAATCATTTTTTTACCTTTTTGGTCATTAAAATTTATTTCTATTCAATAATATAATGGATTTATCGCTATAAATACATGGTTAAACCTACTGGGCTAAATAAAATTGATATACGAAGAATCCAAAATCAAAAAAGATCTCAATATTTGGTCCAAACGTATGCAGGAATCTCTAATTGATGATCAGGCCATCAACCAGAATTTTTAAATCAGAGAAGTCTTTGATGTCCTTGAATTCAACTTTTATTTTTGAAAATCTAATGGCTAGTTATATTTTTTTTGAGGTTCTAGAATGCCATAGATTATGAAAATTAAGAACTGAACTCAAGTATATGAAAGACTATTCTGATTTAAGCATTTTTATTGGTGGCTTGATCATCGACTAAGAGATTCCTGTATATATTTTGATCAAATACTTATGATACTTTTGATTTTTGTCCCAGCAACAATGTTTACTCTTTTTTTTGGGGGGGGGGGGGGGGTATTAAGTTTTTACTCCTTTATATAATTCTATAATATTTTCATGTCTTTCTCATTTCTAGATAGTGCTATATTTATATTATGTCCTTGAGATCTTATAAATATATACATTTGTCACCAGATTTTGAGAGAGATTGATATAGTTTTTTTGCATTTTCAAATTTATTTTACAATCGAATTCATTTTAGACTTAATTCATTTCGAATTAAATTCTATGTTTACTATTAACTTAATAGTTGGTTAAAAAGGGTTGGCTTTTTTTCTTTTTTGGTAGGGTTAAGATGTGTTATTAATATCTTCTATTTTTAGAACATGATATTATGCTTTTTAAGGGTTAGAATGATTTATTTCATATCTTATGTTGATTAGAGTCAGTTTCTTTTGGCCTAATCAATTGTTCAAAGGCGGATCCAGGATTTTATAATTGTGGGTTCCCAATAAAATAAATTAATATGCAAAAATAAGCTTATTGGGACAGATTTTGAACAATGGACAAGGCATAGATTGCATCATTGAGGATTAAAACGAGGAAAATAAGCTTTAGTCAGCATAAACAGGAATAAAATTTATATCGGGACACCACAGCTAGGCTAGTACAAGAGTATTTGACAATCAAAGGGCGTTGAATTTGGAGAAATAGAAAGGAAAGAAGCAAAACAAGCATGAGGGAGTTGAATTACCTTTGTGAGCTGTTGGACAGAACAATTGTTCCATTCCCTACAACATTGACCACCAAAAGCTGGAGAAAGATGGATTTACATTTTTTGCTAATTTTGTAATCTTTTCATTTTCTCCAAAGACAAAAATGGATCCACTGGTCCAACAATGCACTAATTTGTTTTTTTGCCTTTATTAATGTGGAATAAGAGGTCCAGTAATGGACGGCCACATTTCAATTAAAAAGCATAGGCTGAAAAGCCTAAAAAAAGAAAACGCGTCTAAGAGAATTTGAATCCACATTCGAGTACCAAAACTACATATGGGTTCCCTTTTGCCCCTAAGCTAACCATCTGTTTAGTCTTGGGTTCCAATCTTTAAATATTTATATCTTTTGATAATATTTCTCATTAAATTATATGTCTTATGGTAGCAGTTGTGGGTTCCCGGAAACCCGCACCCGCTACCGTAGATCTGCCCCTGCACTTGTTGATATTATAACGATGGGATAAGTTATGTCATATGACCAAGAACAGTTTGATTTGAAACAAGTTATCCCAGGATTACTCATCCCTCCCTCAAGAAGGGATAAGAATAACGTCATAATTCCAGGATAATTAATCTCGAAATGAGTTATCCCATGTATTATATCCATCCAAACATGGGATAAGTTCATCCTAAAGTTAATCACGAGATTAGTTATTCTTTATCCCTTATACTAAATGACCCATAACTATTTAAACTTTAGAGGCATATTTTTTCTTTACCATTCTTGATCTCGTCTAATTTTAAAGATGGAATTTCGTTGCCTTGACATATTTCTTAGATTCTGTTTATGATTAAAATATGGTACATAAAATAAAATGAAGAAAGTGCTATATTATTTTAAAAATATTATTTATATAATCTAGCAAATTATTATAAGGGTGAAATGGAATGGAGAGTGGGAGTTCGGGGGCGGGACGATGAAAGGGTGAGGGTTAGGGCGTTAGAAAGATGGGAAGGGAATAACAAACTTTAAATCTCAACATGAATTTAAATAATCATTTAGATCGTAATTATTAAGTGCATGTATTGTTATTTTTTAATAATAATTTAATGAGTCTAAGTAAATATAATAAATTAAACCTACCCATTTAATGATTTTTGTAAAATAAAAATATCTCGCCACAATTCATTATTTATCTCTATAATTTCTACATGCAGTCGTCGCTATCACTAATCTCGTCTATAATTGTCACTATCACCCATCATTCAGTACTCATAATTATCATACGTATATAATCAATTTTATCATTATCAGTTAATCACCATCATCATTAGCTATTATCGTCGCCGACAATAAATTATACCACCAATTACTATCATCAACCATCATCTTTAATTATTGCGTTCAACCACCATCCAGTGGCGGAGCCACATTGAATTCAGGGGGTTCATCCAAACCCTCTTCATCGGAAAATTATACTATTTTTTCATGGTCAAAAATATTTTTATGTATATATAGTAGATGTTGAACCCCCATCGACTAGTCCGTATATTTTCTTCTGAACCCTCTCAATGAAAATTCTGGCTCCGTCACTACCACCATCACCTCTAGTAATCACAAGCCCGCAATTACTGTTACCCATCATCATTGTCGGGAAGGTGAACAAGAAACTATTTTTTGGATTACTATTTAATTAGTGCCTGCTTCATAACTTTTTTTATATAAGTTTACCCGCTTTATGTAAAAGTTCAGACAACAACAAAATGAAGTTTGGCAACTTCAGATATTCACATTTGAAAGTATAAATGGCCTTATGAAAGTCAAACATCATACGTTTTCACCTGATTGTTTAGTATGTTTGCCCCCTCCCCTCTCCCCCTTCACACACCCAAAAGGAATTGCGGTTTTATATCCACTAAAAATTTTGTTTCTTAATGCCCTTATTCCCGTTTCATTCGGAGTCGTTGTAACTTGAATTCATAATGCTATACTTAAGGGAAAAGAAAAACAAGCAGTTTACACTTTAGTAGCTATCGTTTTACTGGCTCTAGTATTTACAAGTTGTCACGGAATGAAATATTATAATAGTATTTATGATTCTACTTTTTTCTTAGCATTTCGCTTTCATGATTTCTCTAGTATCTTCATCACTTTATCTAGGAGCATCACGTTTGAAGTAGTTTCATGGCACTGACATTTTATATATGTGGTTCGATTATTCCTATTTGTCTCTACCTATTGGAGGGGCGGTATATGAAGAAAGGAATCAATGGACTTAACAAGGCTAGATTTTTTTAACATAATGCGGGTAAAAATTGATCAAAAAATGAACTTACTTTCACACATTTTTCCTATTAGAAGATTCATTAACTAAATAAAGTATAAATTTAATCTTGAAATCCTTCACTTATAAAAAAATTTACTCAAAAATTAAATATTTTCACCTTATCCTGTGTAGGCAAATGACCTCATAGTTTCTTGCCTCTCAATTTTGAACAAAAACTTCACTTCAATAATAATAACGAAGACATATCCAGTATATTTTTCGCAAAAATGGAGTCTGAAGAGGGTAAAGCATACACCGTCGTACCTGTGCGTAGAGGTGAGACAAAGACTTTTTCTGAGAGAAAACTTCACATGTAGAAAAAAATTCAAAAGAAAAGAAGTGTGTGCAGATTTTACTTCATAAAATAGAATCAATTTACATACGAACTTACTAAAATATATTCCATAAAAGAACGACACAACAAAAACTTTTCCAAAAATCTAATGAGTACATAAATCTAATTTGAAAAATATTTATGGATTGAAAAAGATAAAAAGAAATAAAAGAAAGAATTATGAGTTGGTTCAAATCCTTTTGAAAAATGAATTTGCATAATAATTTTTTTACCTTTTTGGTTATTAAAATTTATTTCTATTAAATAATATAATAAATTTATTGCTATAAATACATTCTTGGTATTAAGACCCAACTTTATATTTTCTTATGTTCTCAAATTTAGGTTTAACCATGGTAAAACCTATTGGCCTAAAAAGAATTGATATATGAAGAATTCAAAATAAAAAAAGATCTTAGTATTGTAATACCCATATTTTCCTAGCTCAATTTAACTCTCAGTACATGAGTATCCCGACACAAATTTTTCATAATGCTTAGAATTTTTCATTTTAAGACCTACCATTTCATAGGAAATTCAATCAGCTTTCCAACGATATAAAATTAACCCAAATACGATAACCGGGTGAGAAGTTATAGCAATTTTCGTAAAACAGTGTGCCAAATTGGCAATCGACACATCGCGGATCCGGGCCAAATGACAATTGTCAATTTTCAGTGTACCATCGCGATAAGCTGATATCGCGGAGAAATGCCAGTTCCCAATTGGCATTTGACAGTGAAGCTCCGCGATAATGGTGCGTCGCGCCAATGCCATTTTTTCAGGATTGTCCTTTTCCAGTGTGACTCCGCAATACCATCGCATCACGCCAAGGATCAATTTCACGTTCGTCCCTTTTTGAACAGTGTCAGGTAATTTTCAGTGGCTCACCGTGATGCCACCGCGTCGCGGTGAAGGCTAATTTCGGAATTTTCAGTGACGAAAATTAAAAACTTTTCAGGGATAATTGGATCTTTTTTCATGACTCAGATCGGTTTTTCACACAAAATTAATGCCCTAAATAACCTAATATGTCATTATTTCCTCACTTTCTCTCAAGAATAAACCATTCCCTCTCAAAGGGGCAAAACCCTAACTTCAAGAAATCAAAAGCAATCCTCAAGAAATCTTCCAAGAATATTCAAGAATTAATATTATCAGGTATGTTAGGTGTTCATTCATGAGTTTCTTTCACCCATGGAGTCCAAGAACCCTGTTTTAAAACACAAGTTTTCATATTTATGAATTCAATACTTAAAATTGATTGTATTCATGTCCATGATAATATTTGGGTTTCAATCCATGACTAATTGCAAGTTTCATAAAATTAAAATAGTATTTATGAAAAATTATATGAATTGCATGCTAAATCCTTGAATTTACAATTGATTATTGTATCCATTCTGCTCATGTGTTGACTATTATTATGTGAAATAATCATGTTCCTCATGTATTTGATAAAATATTTATGTGAATTGAATAGTGAAATCATGACATGTCATTATGTGGTCCCATTCATGTACAAGTTCATGTATCTTAAGTGTTTGACAAAATGTCTAAATGAATGCTTGTTAACAATCAAGTAATATTATGCTTTCAAGATAATGTCATGCTTTATTTTTAATGCTATCGAGTCGTAGAGGTATTCAATACCCGAATATTTAGCTGTTTACCTAAAGCTATAGAATAGTCTCAGTAGTACTCAGTCAGTTATAGAATTCAGTGAAACTCGATATCAGTACAGTTCAGTTCAATATAATAGTCAGTGTCATTCAGTTGGGAGTATGATTCAGCACTGAGCGAACCCAAGGATGGGGACTCACCCGTCAGTAGAGGGTGTAGTCCTTAGAAGCATTCCTTGCGTTCCAGAACTACATAGCCAGCATGAGTTAAGATATCAACCTGCCAGTTGAGGGTTGATAAGGTGTTTCTACCTACCAGTTGAGGGTACCACCGTTCTCGTTTAGAGCACCTTCCAGATGAGGGTGACTCTTCAGCTTGTCTTTACCCGTGGCACGGTCTGACACCCTTCCAACTGGGGTTACAGGTTGGACCCCCAATCTCTTCAGAAAAGGGGTATGTCGGTTAGATGATTACCTCCCACAATCTTAGTTTTAGTCTAAGTATAGAACTCAGTTCAGTTCTATAGAATCAGGATTGTCAGATACAGTCACTTAGTTATTAAAAATCTCAGATATTAGTTACTCAATTATCAGAACTTAGTACTTAGCTTCAATAAAAGCTCATATACAGTACACATGTACATGCACGGTATTGCATACTCAGTATTTACTGCAGTTTCAGGTATCCATGTACCCTTATTTAGTTTTTACATAACATTCAGTTAGTTATTGTTCAGGCATATAAAACCTTGCATTCAGCCTTACTTCATCTAGCATATCAGTATATTCCACGTGCTGATGCATACTTTCTCTTTGCGCTATGATGTCTCATATCATAGGTTCGGATGCTCTGGCTCCTGACCGCACTTAGATAGATTCAGTTAGCAATAGATTCAGTAATGAGTCCTCATCTATCAAGGATGTGCTTTTATTTTAGTATTTCAGTAGCTTCAGTATTTCAGTAGTCGGAGTTAGTTGGGGGCTTGTCCCATCAACTCTGCATTTAGACAGTTCAGTTAGAGGCTTTTCAGACTAGACTAGTTCAGACAGTATTCAGATTTCAGATGTTTTATCAGATGTTATTATTATCAATATTCAGATTATAAACCTTATGGCATTTCAGCCTAACTTCTGCATTATTTCAGTATTATTATTCAGTGTCATAACAGGTACCAGTCATGAGTTAGCTTGTGATCCTTCGGGATCGTAAGCATCGTGTAGCGTCCGAGGTACAAACTCGGGGCATTACAAACTTGGTATCAGATCCAGATTTAATAGAGTCCTTGGGAGTCTGAAAGTTGCATCAAGTAAAGTCTTGCGCATGAGTGTGTAGCGCGCAACACTTATGGACAAGAGGATATGAGGTGTTTTAGAAAAAAATTTCCTTTCTTTCAGTGTTCATGTTGTGCGAGTGAGCATATGATCAAGTTAAAATCTCAGTCTAATTCATTCATTCATTCCATCTACAGAACATGCCTCCCAGAAAAGTTAACGGAAGAAGGAATGAAAATCAGCCAGCCTCTCCGCCCATTCAAGTAGATTCCCTGAATGAGTACGTCTCCCATGCAGAACTCAAAGATGCTTTTATTGGCTTAACTTATTCAGTAGTTGCTCAGAACAATCAGCTGGATATTGTCCTATCTAGGCTTATGGTCTCTGCTCTGCATAGTGAGGGGGAAGAGAGTAGGGAAAATAAGAGAAAGAATAAAAGGGCCAGAATGTCAAGGCTAAGGAGTGGTCGTACTAATCCTCTCTGCGGGAAGTATGGTAGGAATCATCAAGGCATGTGTAGGGCTGGTAGTGGTTTGTTTTTCGGGTGTGGCAAACCAAGCCACAGAATCAGAGATTTTTCTCAATCGGGTTCCCAGGGTCAGTACAATCATCCCCCAGCTCAGTTCAGTCGCCCAAATCAGTAAGGTGTCGTTTCCAGTGCCTCTAGTGGATAATGCCCAAATACTCATTATGCACTTCAGTCCAAAAAAGATCAGAAAAGTTCTCCTGATGTGGTCACTGATATGTTATAAATCTTCCATTTACATGTTTATGCCTTATTAGATCCAAGAGCTTCTCTGTCTTTTGTAACTCCTTACATAACAATCAACTTTAAGGTCGGACCAGAAGTCCTAACAGAACTCTTATCGGTCTACCCCAATGGGTCAGTCTATCATATCCCGACGGGTATACAGGAATTGTTCGGTTATGATATCTCAGAAAGTCACTTCGGTAAACTTAGTAGTGTTAGAAATGACGGATTTCGACGTCATTCTCGACGTGAATTGGTTCCATTCATGTTATGCTTCAGTTGATTGTAGAAAAAGAATTGTTCATTTTCAGTTTCCAAATGAACCCGTCCTTGAATGGAGGGGTAGGACTACAGTCCTACGCATAGAGATGAGACATAGAGACTTTTTCTGACAAAAAACTTCACTTATGGAAAAAAATTCAAAAGAAAAGAAGTGTGTGCGTATTTTACTTCATAAAATAGAATCAATTTACATACGAGCTTACTAAAATATATTCCATAAAAAAACAACACGACAAATAACTTTTCCAAAAATCTAATGAGTACATAATTTAATTTGAAAAAAAATGCATTGTGTGATTATGTTATTTATGGATTGAAAAAGATTAAAGAAGAAAAAAGAAACCTAATTAATTCTATGAGTTGGTTCAAATCGTTTAGAAAAATGAATTTGCATAATCATTTTTTACCTATTTGGTCACTAAAATTTATTTTTATTAAATAATATAATGAATTTATTACTATAAATACATTCTGGTGTTGAGACCCAACTTTATATTTGCTATGGTAAAACCTACTGGCCTAAAAACAAGTGATGTAGGAAGAATTCAAAATAAAAAAAGATCTTAGTATTTGGTCCAAATATATGCAGGAATCTCTAATTGATGATCAGGCCATCAATTAGAATTCTGAAATCAGAGAAGTCTTTGATGTCCTTAAATTCAACTTTTATTTTGAAAATCTAATGGCTAGTTATAATTTTTTTTGAGGGTCTAGAAGGCCATAGATTATGAAAATCAAGAGCTGAACTCGAGGATATGAAAAACTTCTTTGATTTAAGCATTTTTATTGGTGGCTTGATCGTCGACTAAGAGATTCCTGTATATGTTTTGATCAAATACTATGATACTTTTGATTTTTTCCCCAGCAACAATGTTTACTTAATTTTTTTTTTTTGGTGGTGGTGGTGGGTGGGTGTTTAAGTTTTTACTCCTTTATATAATTATATAATTTTTTCATGTCTTTCTCATTTCTAGATAGTGCTATATTTATTTTTTGTCCTTGAGATCTTATAAATATATACATTTGTCACCAGATTTTGGGAGATTGAT
>NW_025885011.1:0-1061 GCF_002878395.1 Capsicum annuum
TCTTCTTGACTATCGTAGATGATTATTCCCATATCACTTGGATTTTTTTGCTCAAGTTTAAGAGTGATGTGCTATCTGTATTAAGAGCATTTCTTAAAATGATACACACAATTTAATGCAATAGTAAAAGTGATTTGGACATATAATGGAGGAGAATTCACTAGAAATCATATAAAATATCTTTTTAAGGATCTTGGTATTATTCATTAGAGAAATTGTGCTTACACCCCTCAACAAAATGGTGTAGCTGAGAGGAAACATAGGAACCTACTTGAGGTGGCAACAACATTGCAATTTCAGGGTCATATACCTTTGAAATTCTGGGTGATTATATATGTGTTGTTCCTTATGTAATTAACAGGCTTCCCTCAGTACTTCTTGGAGGCAAATCTCCTTATGAGCTGTTTTTTGGGAAATCACCTTCTCTTGTTCATATGCGAGTTATTGGTTGTTTGTGTTAGACAAGTGTTTTGCCCCAATTGGATAAGTTAGCTTCCAGAGCTGTTCCTTCAATTTTTATGGGCTATTCCACAGTAACTAAAGGCTACATTCTGTTTGACCTTGCCTAGGAGAGGTTTTTTGTTAATGGAGATGTTATTTTCAAAGAATATGTTTTTCCCTTCAAGACCTCTATTGTTCCATCTACACAACATAATTAGTTTCCTTGGTATTTTGATAATGACATATTTGTTGATCCTCCTCTTGATCCTTCTTCTGTACCATTCATCTCTACTCTGACAACTTCTACTGAGGCAGTTTCACCTGTTTTACCTATTGTTTCTGAGTTTTTTTCATGAGATTCTACTCCACCTCCTGCTCCTATTCCTCTTAGAAGGTCAACTAGAATATCCAAGCAACCTCTTTGGCATGTTGATACTTCACCTTCTGCTACTATTGATCTTAGGAGGTCAACTAGAGTATTCAAGCAACCTCTTTGCCATGTTGATTATGTTACCAAAAAGCAGGCTGCTCATGTTTTTTATCCTATTAATGATTATTTTTCATATGCACACCTTTCTCCTAGTTATCAAACTTTTCTTAGTTCTCTATCCCATGTTCAT
>NW_025885012.1:0-2154 GCF_002878395.1 Capsicum annuum
ATCTTGTGTATGACTAATTTAAATTTTTAAGATCCAAGTAAATAAACAGGAATAAATCGAACAACTCTTTAACTCCTTACAGGACTTTGTGGTGCGAAATGATATGGGATGTGGATCAACTATAGGTCCGATACTTGCTTCAGGAGTTGGAATCCGTACTGTTGATTGTGGTATTGCTCAACTATCCATGCACAGGTACCTTGTTATTTAGTTTCTCCATACAATTTTTTGTTACATGGTGATTTCCTAGCATTTTCTTCTACTTTGAAAATTGGTTATACACCCATTGACTGGTATCCATTAGGCAAATTGTACTATGAACAAACTTGTGAAATCCGAAAAATTATTCATTTACTCTTAGTTCCTGTCACAAAAGGAAAAATAAAACTACTAACGGACTTTCAAAAGCAAAACTAAATAAATTCTTTACTCTCTTGTTCAAATGAAATTGTATTTACCGGAATGCAATAGAAGCAGCAGTCTAGAACTAGTTTACTTCGAGTTTTGTCATGTATCACCTAGCGTAGAATTTTGCTTGAGTCCATATTCGGTAGAATGAGTTATATTTTCAAGTTGCAGTATTTGTCCTTCGGTGCAAGTAGAGATCATATGTTATACGCATTGTTGGAGAGAGAACAGAGGAGAAACTTTTAAAATCATAGAAACAATAAGCTACAGAGAAGAATAAAAAACTGCTTTGTTTTAATTTGCTTTTAACTTAACGTTATACTATAACAAAACACAAATGCCCAAATATATAGACTAACAGATAAAACAACTAATCCTAAAATATAGGTCCTATAACCCACTAAGACTCTATTTCAGCTACACTAAATAAACTTGAGTAAATATAGGAACCTACTTAACAGAATCCAAAAGACTAGTTCCTACTTTGTTTTGAATCATTATTCAACATTCCCTCTTGATTCAAAACTACATACACCAAACACTCCTCTGAAATAGATGAATTTCTCCTTTGATAAAGCCTTGGTCAGTACATCTGCAAGCTGCTCTTGTGTCTTGCAATATTCCAGCAATATTTCCTCCTTTGCTACCAAGTCACGGATAAAATGATAACGAATATCAATATGCTTTGTCCTGCTATGGAATGTTGGGTTCTTTGTCATGGAGATAGTTTCTTTATTGTCGCAAAATATCTTCGTTGCTCCCTTCTGCTCTTGTTAAAGATCTGCTAGCACTCTTCTTAGCCAGACTGCTTGACAAGCTGCTGAAGTTACTGCAACATACTCAGTTTCTAAGGTTGACAATGTTGCCGTAGCTTGCTTCTTTGAACTCCAAGTCACTGCGTCTGAGCCTAGAGTGAAAACATTTGCTGAAAGACTTCGTCTATCATCCAATGAACTTCCATAGTCGCTATCCGTGTACCCACACAATTTGAAATTATTGGTACGTGAGTACCAAATGCCAAAGTCCAAAGTTCCACCAATGTACCGCAAGATTCTCTTTGCTGCTCCATAATGTACCTTTGAAGGTTGATGCATAAACCTGGAAACAACACCAACAGAGAATGCAATATCGGGTCTAGTGTGCGTCAAATATATTAGACCTCCAACCAAGCTTCTGAACCTCCTTGCATCTATCAACTCTTCTTCTTCATTCACTTGCTGCAACTTTTCATTTATATTCATTGGTGTCGCTGCAGGCTTGCAATTAAGCATGCCAAATTTATTGAGGTCTCTGTCATATTTCCTTTGTGAAAGAAATATTCCATCATCGGTTTGGTGGACTTCAAGGCCAAGAAAATAATGTAATAACCCCATATCCGACATCTCAAACTCATTCATCATTTGAGACTTGAAATTATCCACAAGAAAATTAGAAGAACTAGTGTAAATGATATCATCAACATAAAGACATACAATGATGAAATTATCACTTTCCTTCTTCACATACAATGTGGGTTCGTTCTCACTTCTCATGTACCTATTTTTCTGGAAGTAACCATCGATTTTGCTATACCATGATCGAGGGGCTTGCTTCAAGCCGTACGATGCCTTTTTCAGCCTGAACACCTTTGTTTCGTTGCCTTCCTTTATGAAACCTTCAGGTTGCGTTACATAAACTTCTTCTAGTAAGTCTCCATTGAGAAATGCGGACTTGACATTAAATTGGTAAACTGGCCATTGCAACTGT
>NW_025885013.1:0-2932 GCF_002878395.1 Capsicum annuum
ACAATGTCTATCACGACTCAAGTATTTTATATATATTACTAAAATACCGTAATAATACTATTTTCTATTTATTATTATTATTATTATTATTATGATTATTGTTCTTGTTGTTATTATTATAGTAACTTGTTAATACTACAATTAGGGGTGTACATATGTCGGGTTGGTTCTGTTTTTTATTAAAATATAACCAAATCAATAATGTCGGTTTTCTAAATATATAAACCAAATTAAATCAATATACAATCATTTTTTTATTTTGCTTTTAGTCGGGTTTTGTCAGTTTTTCAATTTTCTCAGTTTTTTTATGATTATAATGTGATTGAAGAAAAAAATTAAATATTTTCACTAAAAAGATTAAAAAAAAAAATGGTCATAGAGTAGTTTCAATAAAAATTAAGTTGGTAAATTACTAAGACGTTTAAACTACAATCTCTCAAAGTAATATTATCTGGATACACAAGTAGTTCAATTTCTAAGTCACTAGTCACAGTAGCTTGTCTGAAAGTTTCCTTCACATAAAATGTGAGCATACAAAAGAGCGAAGAATTGGAGACAACTTATTAAAAACTTAACTCCATAAAGTAATTAATTATAACATAATTCCATAAAAAAAAAAGAGAAACAAGCCTAAATCACAACTTGACGAATGAGAAAAGTAAGATCAGGAAATAATGAGAACTCTCTGAAAACTTGAAAAGTAAAATGTAAAAAGTGAAGCAATTAAAGAGTTTTAGGTTTTTATATTAATATCGGGCTTTGTATTAATTTGTTATTAATGAAAAAATACTAGGGAAAAGGACATGGGCTGCCCATTTTGAAGAGAAATGGCCAGCCCATGTAAAAGTTGGATAATTGGAGCCAGTCGGTCCAATTTAATTCCAATTTTTAGCCATTTGGCCCGTCGGTCGCATGCAGTCTCTATACCCAATTGATACACTTTTATACCATATTGATACACTTTTATACTGCATTGATACACTTTATACCGCATTGATACACTTTTATACCGCATAAATGACTATATTTTGGAATTTAAAAATCAATAGCCACTCGGCCGGAATTATTTTAGCCAAGTGGCTATTTTTGTCCTTTTCCCAAAATACTATAATTAAAGGCCCAAAAATATATATCTATTTTTTGAATATAAAAAAATAATAAAAGTAATTAGAAAGTAAATTATAAGTAGTATTTTTTTATGGATAATAAATTAAAATTATATATGCATTATGTCGGTTCGATTTGGGTTCGGTTTGATTTTATTTTTGTTAATACCAAACTAAGATGATCGATTTTTTTTACCAACACAAAATCAATCAAATCAAATCATAAGTCGATTTTTTTCCTCAATTTAATTTGATTTATCGGTTCGGTTTGACTTAACGGTTCGATTTGTACACCCCTAATTACAATATAAGAAATATTATTATTGTTGCAATTGATAGTGATATTTATCATTGTTCCCCAATACTCAAATCTCGTAAGAAGCACATAACACGTATCCCTAAAAACATGAAACGTGTCATACAAAGACAATATCAAAAAGTTTTTGCAGAGGGAAATAATTTAGTAGAACCTTAGAGGCCATCCAGTAAATGGGGTAGACCATATAGACACCGGCAGCCCAAAATAATTGTGACGAATTGGCATAAAATCGAAGAACATGGATGTTTTTAATAATATGCTGATGCTTCTGCTCAACAACACCATAGAAAATACTCTATAGCGAGTCAGTGCAAGGGAGCAAGCAGGTCGAGTTAGTTGAGGGACTCATGAATTAGATCTCTCGTCATTGCGCACTTAATTTTGGGGGGTTTTCCCTTGATGAAAAGTTAAGAATATTCGATTTGAAATCTCGTATAGTAGTCAATATTCTACAAAATCCTTTTTACTCATAATTCTAGGATTTTGAGATTGTCTGGTCAGATATATGATTTTCAGAATGTCGTTATACTAATCTCCTCTTAGAAGTCCCTACTGTTGTCTCATTACAAATATTGCTAGCAAAAATCCTTTTCGAAGACAAAAAGCTTTGTCAAAGGACAAAAAGAGTGTAGCTCGTCCTTCCGGGACTTTGGTGCTTGATTTTCCATTTTATGGATTTTTTTCCTGCCAGGCCACTAGCGTTGAGTTTAGACTTTCATCAAAGGGTTGTTCTCCCCTCCAAAAGCGAAAGTCATTTTTGAGAACCTACAAAACACTGGAAAAAGAGAAAAAAAAAACAGTCAGAAATAATTAACAAGGAAAGAAAATGTACCTATTGTTCCGCATGGGGTCATTCAATTTATCATCTTGAGATGGGCTCCCAGGTTTGCTGTTGTTTAACCCCTTCAGCCTCTTTCCCGTAGTTGGCCTTGGCATGGTCACTTAGTAATTCCCTAAGGTGTCCGTCCTTGAGCAGCTCAACCACCGCTTTCCTCAATAGTGGCAGTCCTTGATGTCGTGCTCGTGCATTCCATGAAATTCTCACCATGCATTTTGGTTTTGAGGATCAAGGTTAGTGCCAATAGGTCTCAAGAGCTTGGTCCCTTTGATGCCTCGAATGGGCGTCACTAATTCCCCAGGGCTAGTGGTGACTCTGAAAGAGGGGGAACGTTATCGATGGCGTATACTATAGATTTTTGAGCTTCCCTAGCCTGGATGCCCCTCCGCCATATTTCTCTTTTCTTGAAATGAGGTGAGACGATGAGTGAGGGTCAAAGTATTATTTTTTGGTCCGGCCATTATCTCAGTTAAATAAAGACACATAAAGGACATTATGCATAAACAACTTTTCTTTCTAAGTAAAATCTTTCGGTCAAAATTGCACATTTTGTAAAACGCTTCTAAGATTTATTTACCACTATAATTATAAAGTAGGAAAAATTATGTGGAGTAAAAATATCAAATCATAATTATTAGGCATAATTAATGGTTAAAATAATTACCTTTT
>NW_025885014.1:0-1356 GCF_002878395.1 Capsicum annuum
TATTTGTAAGTGTCCTAAATGTTCTTGCATATTTTGACTAAATACCAAAATATCATCTACATATACTAATATAAAATGTTTATATTCTCCAAATATGTTATCCATTTTTCGTTGAAAAATGGGCGGAGCCGTTTTTAGTCCAAATGGCATTACTAACCATTCAAAATGTCTGCTTGGACACATGAATGCTGTCCATTCTATGCTATCTGGGTGCATTTTGACTTGTCAGTAGCCTGACTTACAGTCAAATTTACTATAAACTTTTTTATTTTGAATTCTATTAATTAACTCACTTTTATCTGGTAGTTTGTAAGCATCTGTTCTAGTGTTATCATTTAATCTTTTGTAATTAATTACCATACGAGCTTTACCCCTTACTTGTTCACTATGATTTCTCACCATAAAAGCCGCTAATCTATATTTAGAGGTGGATCTTCTTATTACTCCTAATTGTAAGAGTTCCTTTATCTGTATATCAAATTCTTTAGTATCTTCATTATTCGCTTCTATAGGTGCTATTTTTATCGTATATTCTAAATTAATTATATCTAATTTACACATTATTTCATTGGCTTCCCAATGGGCTAATGGCCTTTCTCCTATTATCTCCATTTCGTCTAATATAGATATTATATTTTCTAAATCTTTTGGACTGTTTATTATTCCTATTTTATCTATTCCTTTTCTAAAATTATAAAATTGTGTTTCTATACTTATTAGGGTATATTCTTTTTCTATATTCATTAGGCATTCTTGTCCTTCTGCATTGAGCAAAGTATAGTTTCTAACTTCTTCCAGATTTTCTTTTAGCAGGTTGCTGCATTGATTATTTTGGCAATCATCGCAACATGGTTCTGGAAGCAATTTCTTTTTATTTGTATTTAGTTTTCTAAATACTGTAGGCAATGTTACTGTTTGTACGGGTGTATAAGTTAAATCTTTAAAAAGCATTATTCTATCTCTTGTTAAGAGACATCCTCTTTATTCTGTATACAGAATCTTAGTCCGATAACAAAATTGGATCCTATATTTAAATCTCTTGCTAATATTTTATTAACATTGTAAACTGGGTTATAGAATTTATTGCATGTATTTAAAAAACTTATTTGTGCTTGTTCTATGTAATAGTTATAGATATTGTGTGACCCATCCATTTGAGTGGCCATTATAGGTCTGTCAAGTATTTTTAATAAGTGTTCTGGTACTATTTCTTTATTGATTAAACAGCTAGTACATCCTGGATCTATTAATGCTAGAGTTTCTATTTCTACGTCTTTTATTTTAATTTTTACTAATACTTTTATGGTAGAGAATTCTTTATCTTCGTTGCATATTAGACCAGTGCTATTATCTTCT
>NW_025885015.1:0-1607 GCF_002878395.1 Capsicum annuum
AAAAATAGCTCGAATTCTCATACTCTCCCCAGCAGAGTCGCCAGAAGCTGTCACACCCTTTTTACGTACTCCAAAAAAATGGTTATATTTTAATGTTCGAAAAGAGTTTTATTATTTCAGTGACAAAAAATAAAAATTTGTTTCGGAAAAGGATTATTCAAATTTTTTATTCAGAGTCGCCACTTGGCATAATCTAGTGTGCCAAGTCACCGTTAGATAATCCTTTCCAAAACCATTTGACTCTTTAAACTGGTTTGCGAACAGAGATTCCGGCTAAGGAATTCTGTTGACCGAGGAGATGGTGTTAGGCACCTCTCGATCCCGTGGTTCAACCACGGTCGTTTGGTAGAGTGTATCAACTATTTTTGGCATTATGAAATGTACAAACCACACGAAAGCACGCAAAATAATCAAGCAACAAACAAACAATCCAGAAATGTAAAGTCCAGTCCAATTATACAGTCCAAAAATAAATAACGCGGAAATATAAATCTATTCTACCCTAGACTAATCTCCAATGCCTTACCCGATTCCGCGGGCCTTCATCACGACCATTTTCCGCCAACATTATACATCGGGGCATTCCCCGGTGAATAAGTACAGAAGACCTCGGGGCATTCCCCGGCTAAATGAATATATTTGAATCGCATGCGATAAAGTAGAAAACATTCAACACATACTCCACATTCAAACAAAACATCAATCTTAAATTCTTGCCTACCCAAACCTATATTGCCTATCCATTTCAATATGGCGTAAGTATATCACATTCACTTGTACCGAACGAAATAAAAGACAACAAACCAACATTAATCTACGTTCAACTTTTTATCAATTTCTCCATTCCTTCCCTAAATCCCCTTATCAATCCATTAGAGCATGATCAAATTCATTCTTCAAACCATCAAAAATCGACCCACCAAACATCATGATCATAACAATCGACATCAACAAAGTCCAACAAAAATGTAATCACAACACACATATTCACAATCCATTCAACACACTAGGATAGATAAAAAGAGAACGGGTTAAGAAATGGACCTTTCAATAATCTGATCTATGTTGATAATAAGAAAACCCAAACTTGGAATTTCGAATAGAACCTCAACGACGATGAATCCAACTCGAATAGAAAAATAGCAATTTGAACGGAGGCCTCAAACGGTCTCGATAGAACGTTCTTGTATGATAATAACGAAATCCGAAGACCAAAATACTCAAACAGAGAACCTCAACAGCAACAAACTCCAATTTCGATTCCAAACTGATCTCAATAGACAGGTCAATACAAATGAAAATCAAACCCAAAACCCGAAATGAGAGTCGATGAACCCTGCAACTTGATTTCAAAAACGAATCACCAAGACAGACTAAACCAAGGCTTCAATGGTCTAATAGCCGCTAAAGAAATTGTATGACCTGAGCTCCGATAAGTGAACAAAGACAAGACAACCAAAACAATGAACAACGACCAGGTTTTGTACAAAAATCAAAGGAAAATAAAATGGTTTTTTGAGCGATTTTGAGAAAAGGTCTATCGAACAACAAGAAAGAAACCGATAAGCGAACTCGAGGCTGATTTTGGTGAACTTGCCGGAGCTCTC
>NW_025885016.1:0-3274 GCF_002878395.1 Capsicum annuum
CGTATTGGGTTGCAAGCGATTTGATTCTACAAATTGTTAACAATAGGAATAAAAAAAATAATGATGCTCCAATATAAACAATAATTTGACTGTAATTCCTCTGCTGGAACTAATCAAACAATTCATCACAGTTGGTACGACTGAACATTTTACATGCCAAACAGATAGATTGGTTAAGAACTACATCCAGAGGTGCTAAAACAGGTCGTTCAACATGCGGAATGATAAGCTAGAGTTAATTAAATTTTTAAGGAAATCTACGACAGAGCTTTCTGTAGATAAATGAAGATAATTTGATTCACAGAAACACATCTACAATCATTCGTCCCATTTTAAGAGCACAATTTGAATGTCTTAACTTGTTTGCATGCGAACTTGTTTGCACGCACCTTTATTTGATATTAGATCATTGAATTTTAGACTTCACATTTCTCGCTTCCCCTCCCCCTCTTCCACGTGGACAGCATTCCTAAGGTTGTGGAGGGGTTAGCTGGCAAGACACCTATTTCTGTGTCGGGAGGACTAACTTGTAAGGAGATTATGGTTTCAGGAAGCACGTGGGGTTACGTTTCAACCAAGCACCAATACATGGTAAGATCCAATGTTTTAAATACACCTTACTACCATATTTTCTTAAAGAGATTTCATTAACACTTTACTCAAGTTTTTAGCAACAATTTACATACAACATCATCCCAGTGCCAAATAGACTTCTACTCTTGTAAATAGATGGCTTGGAGGAAAAAAAAAAGGAAAGGATCAAAGAAAGTTACCCATTCCAACCTCCAGGGTTCCCTCCTCCATGTCAATATTGACTTCAGAACCCACTAACTTCAAATTCTGGCAGTGCCTTTGGCTTTAATTTTTTCTTTTTTAAACATAATTTACTAATGATAACATAATATAAATATATAACTATTTAAATCTGACAGTAAAATTTGGTGTTTGAGTTTTGGAAGAGTAAGATTTTTGATGGAGAAGGCCAAAAGGTTTTCAAATTTTTTTGTTTGAGTAATGAAAAAAATACAAAAAGTACTTTTAGTTTACTAAATTAAGAAGTAAAAAAAAAAGTAATACAAGAAAAGTCAAAACTAATATGTGTGTGAACTAGTGTACAAGAGTACTTGGATCTTGTGCGTGTGTGTGCATTAAATGTAACTAAAAGTTACAAAAAAAAAAAAATTATACAAAACTGCGGCATAGCTAAGGGGAATCAATCTCAAGCATCTGGACATGAAAGATCCACCTAAAGCCAGAGCACCCAGACAAGTTTTAGTTCTGTGAGTGCTTTTTTATTTTTTATACCATTTTTTCAGTGTTTCTTATATAATATACTGAGACTGTTATTGTCGTTGTTGTTGTTGTTATATACTAATACCTATTCTATGTCGAGTTTAGTGGGTGCCGGAGCACTCCAAAATAACACGTGGGTCCGCCCCTGACGTAGGTGCTCCAAAGCAATGAAAATATATCCATACAGAAAAACAAGCAAGTATAATTCGAAGAAAGGCAGAACGCATAACCAAAATACGAATTATTCTCAACTGATATATGACAACAAAATTGAGACTGCTTCGTTAGAGAATTTCCACAAACACCTAGAGCCCAAACAATAAATTTTCAAATCACATACAGCTACCACCACAAATTTCCAAATAGGACCCAAAGAAAACACCGGCGCTCAGTTTTTCCTAAACTGCACATAGAAAATCAACAAAATTGAGAGACTATGAAAAGACCCACACAAAGCAACAAACTTGACATTGAATTACTTTAAATTCAACCCAAACACCCCTCAAAATTCAAGAACTCCATGTAGGATTTGCACCAAGAAACGAATAACTTAGAGATTTTGAAGAGCTGTTCACTTCAATTGAATTAGCTTTCTCGATTGTGGCTGAGCTACCGCAAAGATAAGAATTGCACCAAAAGTATGGAGTAAATCGATACTGTCAATCAAAAACAGAAATATACTGTGTAAAATCAACTCAGAAAGATGGTCGAAATAATTACCTGACATTAATCGAAGAAGTAGAGACAAATGGCAACAGTGAATTGAGTAAGAAAGACGATGAGAGTGTGAATAGGTGGAACCATCGTGAGAGATTGGCACTGTGAGTTCTCAATGCTCATACCTACACGTACAACAACTGAAGGCACGATTGAACAGAAAGTTAACATCAAATTAAAGAAACTTTACCATCAACATGCAACAACTGCGAGAAAACCGAAGAAGGGGAAATAGAAAGAAGGACCGATACCTTGAAATTACAAAAGCAACAACCAAGAACTCTTACTGTTCTCCTACGAAGCGATTAAGTTTTACTAATTAATTAATTTCAGAGATAGGTAGATGAGTTACAGAGAGGAGCCAAAGGAAGGGGAAGTAGCCAAATCAAACCTACGAAACATACCTTGTTCAACGTCCTAACGTGCTTCTGGAGTAGCCTCAAAGATGTGAGAAGCTCATAGATAAAGGAAAAAGTTGTGATGAAATGAGCGTTCAAAACTTTTAGCTCTTAACAAATGACACGTTTGGCTTGACCCAAAATATCGTCGACACGCAGCGTCCCTATCAAAATAACGAAAATAACTCATGGAAGCTGGCAGGTAGAGGTTGTCCTTCCAGCTTCCACGTGCCTGCTTTGCAGACCTGTTCACCACTTATATATACTAGTAAATAGTAATACATTTGATTATGAGATTATTAAAAGACTTTTACTAGTTCTAAATTCACATCTTCATTTTAGTGTTTATCCTAATTCTCATTCTAACATTTTGAATTCTTCTACAAACTTTAATTATGGTCTATGAATACACGTATTTTGAAAGATGGAGTTCCATCTTTTTTTAAAAATGCTACAACTGAAGTTTGAAAGATGGAGTTCACAAATTTTTATTTCAATTTTTAAAGTCACAACGAAATATTAACCATAAAAGCTATCATGTGTTACAAAACTATTGTTTATGTATTTATAATCATTGTCACACCCCTTTTTACGTACTCTAAAAGATTTATATTTTAAGTTCGAAAGGGTTTTTATTAAAGTGACAAAATGAAGATTGGTTGGTTCCGAAAAAAAAAATTATTTTTTCATTCAAAATCAGAGTCGCCACTTGGCATAATCTGGTGTGCCAAGTCACCATTGGAAAAATTCTTTTCGAAATCCTTTGACTCTTTAAACCGGTTTGCGAATTGAGAGTCCGGCTAAGGAATTTTGTTGACCGAGGGGAAGGTGTTAGGCACCCCTCGATCCCGTGGTTGAACCACGGG
>NW_025885016.1:3374-6137 GCF_002878395.1 Capsicum annuum
AAGGAATTTTGTTGACCGAGGGGAAGGTGTTAGGCACCCCTCGATCCCGTGGTTCAACCACGGTCGCTTGATGGAACGTATCAGCTAATTTTGACACTATGAATGTACAAACCACACAAACACGTAAAATAATCAAACAAAACAAAACAATCCGAAATGTAAAGTCCAGTCCAAATATTACAACCCGAAATAAAAAGGGACTGAAAATAAACCTATGCTAATCCTAAACTAATGCTCTACCCGACGCCTCGGGCCTTCATCACGAACGTCCTCCGGGTACATGATACCCCGGGGCATTTCCCGGTGAATAAATATATACAGATACTTCGGGGCATTCCCCGGCCAAATTATACAATTGAATTAAATACGATAAACTAGAAAGAAACATTCACACGCATATTCCAACATCCAACCAAAACATCAATCTTAAATTCTTGCCTACCCGAACCTATATTGCCTATCCATTTCATTATGGAATAAATCTATCACATTCACTAGTACCGAATGGAACAAAAGACAACAAACCAACATCAATCTATGTTAAACTTTTTATCAATTTCTCCATTCCTTCCCTAAATTCCCTTATCAATCCATTAAAACATGATCAAATTCATTCTTCAAACCACCAAAAATTGACCCACCAAACATCATGATCACAACAATCGACATCAGCAAAGTCCAACAAAACATAATCACAACACACATAATCACAACCAATTCAATATATACCAAGATAAATAAAAAAAAGAGCGGGTTGAGGAAATGGACCTCACTGACACTTGCTTTTGTCGATAATAAAGAAGTCCAAAAACTGAAAAAACCTCGAATAAGGAACCCCACAACGAACAAAACCAACTCGAATTGGGAGAAATCCAAACCCGAAACTGAGATCGAACTTAAATTCCAAAACTAATACCGAGCTCGATGAACCAACAATGGAAATCGCAATAAGAAAGTCAACGAGTTGGAAAATCCGGTGGACCCGTCGAAACAGTAACAGAAATAGTGACTGGGTGTTTTCCGGTGGAATTTTGAACTGAAAAACGAGGACCCTTTGCTACGCCTGAGCTCCGATGAGTTCGGCAACAACTGGAAACGGAGATGCGATTTGTAGCGACAACGTTTTCGGTGAAAAACTCAGTCCAAATTTCTCTCTCGCACATTTCTTCTTTCCTTTTAACTCTCAACCTAAAATCTCACTCTCTCCGATTCGATCCCCTCTTTCTCTCTGTTTTTCTCTCGACCTCGCTTCACCGGTGGAGATGGATGACGGCTGGAGCAGTGATGGCTGGCGGCGCTGGAGGGGAGAACGGAGAAAGCTGGCGGTGGTTTGACGTTGCTTTCGTCGATTAGGTTTGCCGATGGTTTCGCCGGTGGGTTGAGCTGCGACTGTTTTGATGTTGTCGTTGATAGAGAGAGTAAGAGGGAGAGTAAAGGGTGCGGCCTTTTTTTTTTTTATATGCTGAGGTTAATTTTTTCTATCAATTTTTGTGTGTATGTGTGCATATATGAGGTGAGGGTAGGGTAGTGTTTGTTAGGATAGGGTAGGTAGGTGTTGTTTTTTAATTGAGTGGGTTGTTAGAATATTAGGATAAAACAAGATTAGTTAGGGGCTTGTTATTTTTGTCATTTTGTGGAGGGATTATCACACGGGTGAGGGTACACAGTAGAATAAGGTAAACAATAGGTAAAAACGATATCGGGGAGGAACGAAATTAGGTGTCTACATCATGCCCCCTTTGAATGTAAACACAAAGTGTTTTCAGGCAAAGAAGTAGACAGCGAGACCAAATTTTGACCCGACCATTATTCAAAGAAAGAAACAGAAGGAAGAAGGACAATTGGGTCTTGACTTAAGATATCCTTCCTACCCAAGTTATGAGAGAATCAAGTGACAAGTATCTCAAAGGATTGGAAGAAGGTGGACTGTACCGAGTTTGAGAGTCGAGTGAGGTTTCATCAAGGTTCCGGTCCGCGGCTCTGTCATTAAATCAAAAAATGAAAATTATAAGTTAAAACATAAATGAAATTACAAAATCCTATTTATACAACTTCTGTTGGCTCATGACTCGAATTTCATCACCCTATTCTTCAGGCGGGCTCCTGACTTGCAATTTCTTTCAAGTTGTTGCTTGGCTTTCAATTGCTTCGCTTTGTTGCTTGACTTTTCGTTTCTTCACCCTATTCTCCAGGCGGTCTCCTGACTTGCTATTTCATCACTTTGTTGCTTGACTTTCATTTCTTCACTCTGTTCTCCAGGCGGGCCTCTGACTTGCTATTTCATCACTCTATTCTTCAGGCGGGCTCCTAAAACCCAAAATTAAAACTAGAACGAAAATTATCCCAAACAAGAATTATAATAAAGTAGTATTTCATTTTTGATAGCGTTGTCCCATTTTCCAGGAGGGTCCTGAACAGAAAGTAGGGTCCCATTTTTCAGGAGGGTCCTGAACAACAGTAAAATCTCATTTTTCAGGAGGGTCCTGAACATAAAGTAAAATCACATTTTTCAGGAGGGTCCTGAACATAAAGTAAAATCCCATTTTTCAGGAGGGTCCTGAACATAAAGTAAATTCCTATTTTTTCAGGATGGTCATAAACAGAAAAGTAAAATCTCATATTTTAGGAGGGTCCTAAATAGAAAGTAAAATCCCATTTTTTCAGGAGGGTCCTAAACATAAAGTAAAATCCCATTTTTCAGGAAGGTCCTGAACATAAAGTAAAATCCCATTTTTCAGGAGGGTCCTGAACAGAAAGTAAGAT
>NW_025885016.1:6237-17885 GCF_002878395.1 Capsicum annuum
GGTCCTGAACAGAAAGTAAAATCCAATTTTTCAGGAGGGTCCTGAACTGAAAGTAAATTCCCATTTTTCAGGAGGGTCCTGAATAGAAAGTAAAATCCCATTTTCAGAAGGGTCCTGAACATAAAGTAAAATCCCATTTTTCTGGAGAGTCCTAAACATAAAGTAAAATCCCGTTTTCCAGGAGGGTCCTGAACATAAAGTAAAACCCATTTTCTGGGAGGGTCCTGAACATAAAGTAAAATCCCATTTTTCAGGAGGGTCCTGAACAACAAGTAAAATCCCATTTTTTAGGAGGGTCCTGAACAGAAAGTAAAATCCCATTCTTCAGGAGGGTCCTGAACATAAAGTAAAATTCCATTCTTCAGGAGGGTCCTGAACAGAAAGTAAAATCCCCACGGATGTGGACTTCTAATAGTAGCTGAATTAGGTGAAGCGAATTTGCCCCTATTTCAACAAAGAAAATTTGTAGTTAACTTAGTGACGGTTTGCAGCTCTTGGCTTCTCGGGTGTCTGCCTCGACACTCGTTCCTTTCATTTTTGTTCCAAATTGGTAACACTTCCCCTGTCTTGCCGCATCATTGCCCCAAATCCAGATTAAGGGAAATGAGTTCTGACTCAAGCAATGGGTTTCCATTTTACCATGCCCCTGAGGTGCACTCTTTTCCCAAATTTGAATGCTTCCACAAATCCAACAGCCTGTCGGTTGATATACTTCCTTTGCTTCATGTTGAATTACGATCATATTTCTTTCCTGGGCTGTTCCTTGGCTTCTCCTCATATAATTGGAAAGACTGGTAGTAAATTTTGAAATCCTTTCTCGCTTGTTTTGACACAGACTTGACTTAAAATGTAAAGAAATAATGGTGACTTTTATTTTGATAAATGACATAAAAAGACAAAAAACATGAATATGTAAATGAAAGAAAAGGGCAATGTCCCATATTCAAAAAGAAAACTTATCTGAATACGACAACCAACTCCAATGAGTATGACATGCATTTTGGATTGAGCTGCCTGATCTTCCTATCCAGACTCCCCATTTGTTGTTGATTTTGTACCTTTTACCGCTGAGCCGCTTCTTCAAATCCATTGGACTCATACATCACATTTGATTGACGACGTCTTAAAATACTTTCGCCAACAAATCTCTTTCTTCTCACTTTTCACTTTTCTCTTGAACTCTCCATCGCCTTACGGTGCCCGTGAGGGTTTTCACCATTAAGACTCTCTCATTTTTATTTATCTTCACTCACCATCGCCTTATGGTGCCTGCAAAGGTTTTCACCAATAAGACTCTCTCATTTTTATTTCTCTCCACTTACTATCGCCTTATGGTACCTGCAAAGGTTTTCACCAATAAGACTCTCTCATTTTCATTTTCTCTCAACTCACCATCGCCTTATGATGCCCACGGGGGTCTTCACCAATAAGACTCTCTCATTTTTGTATTTTTTTCCTGATTTCTTATGCTGAGGGAGACAAGCGGTACTTCACAATGTATCATCATATCCATTGCATGCTTAGCCTTAACATTATCAAAAATTGATCTGAAGGACTTTCTTTGGTTGTAACTGGGCTTTTGGTTAAGGTTAGAAAAGATGGTAAGGGGCTCAAACGATACTTGAAGTGGGGGTGGGACTTACAACTTTTGGAATCGACTCAAACAACACATTAACTCATGCCCTAGTTTTGTTGACTGGGTGAATCTTAAATCTTTATTTGGTTGGAACGAGCCCGAAATAGGGCAGCCTACGTGTCTCACCCTCGAGAGAGGAGAATCAGGTCGCACGTAGTTCCATCAGCTTGTTCTTTGTTCTGATTTGATTTTGATTTTGATTTTTTTTTCTTTTTTATATTCTCATTTCCTCGATATTTATCCTTGACTCTATTTTGATTCCAAAAGAGGGATATGAAAGAAAAAAATAAAATGAAGCTCAAACGGGTAAACAAGGGATGACACAATGTTTGGATAGAAGAATAAAATGCCTTCATCATATCAATCTTCAAAAATGCAAGTACTAAACATGCAATAAAATCAACAAAGGATCAAATATCATACATAGTATCTTTTGACCGCATCAGCATTGATAGCCATTTCTGCCATTTTGCCTTTAATATCTGTCAAATATAGGGCTCCATTGGGTAACACTTTCTTCACAACGAAGGGACCTTGCCAGTTAGGGGAGAACTTGCCTTTCTCTTCAACCTGGTGAGGAAGGATACGTCTCAATACCAATTGACCAACTTCAAAATTCCTGGGACGGACCTTTTTATTATACGCTCGAACCATTCTCCTCTGATACAACTGGCCATGACACAGAGACGTTAGCCTTTTTTCCTCAATCAAGATCAAATATTCCAGTCTGGTTTTTACCCATTCATCATCATCAATCTCGGCTTCTACAATGATGCGAAGAGAGGGAATTTCAACTTCTGTAGGGATGACTGCTTCTGTCCCATACACTAATAAATATGGAGTTGCCCCTGTTGAAGTACGAACAGTGGTGCGATAACCTAGCAATGCAAATGACAACTTTTTATGCCACTGTCTAGACCCTTGTAACATTTTTTGCAGTATCTTTTTTATATTATTATTGGCGGCTTCTACAGCACCATTGGCCTTTGGGCGATATGGAGTAGAATTTTGATGCGCAATCTTAAACTGTTGACATACTTCTTGTATCAAATGACTAATGAGATTGGCAGCATTGTCTGTAATGATCATCTTAGGAATTCTAAATCTACAAATGATATTGGCATGAACAAAATCTACCACAACCTTCTTTGTCACTGACTTAAAAGTTACTGCTTCTACCCACTTTGTGAAGTAGTCAATGGCTACCAAAATGAATTTATGTCCATTTGATGCCTTCGGCTCAATCGGTCCAATCACATCCATTCCCCAAGCCACGAACGACCATGGAGCGGTCATTGAATGCAACTCAACAGGAGGAGATCGTATTAGATCACCGTGTACCTGACATTGATGATACTTTCGAACAAGTTGAATAGAATCCCTTTCCATAGTAAGCCAGTAATAACCTGCTTGAAGAATCTTCTTTGACAAGACATAGCCATTCATATGCGACCCGCATACTCCAGAGTGTATTTAAACCATGATTGCCGAGGCTTCTGTTGCATCTACACACCTTAAAAGTCCCAGATCTGGGGTCCTCTTATACAAGATTCCCCCACTTAAGAAAAATCCACTGGCCAAAGCCTAATAGTCCTCTTTTGATCGTTGGTGGCATATGATGGGTATTCTCCTGATTGAATGTATCGCTTGATATCCAAGAACCAAGGTTCTCCATTGAGCTCTTCTTCAACCGTATTACAGTAAACATGCTGATCACGACTCTGTATATGCACTGGATCGATGTAGGCTTTATCAGGATGTTGGAGCATTGAAGACAGAGTGGCTAAAGCATCAGCAATTTCATTATGAATCCTTGGAATATGCCTAAATTTTACTAACACAAACCGTTGACATAGCTCCTGCAAGCATTGTCGATACGGGATATGCTTTAAATCTTGCGTCTCCCAATCGCCTTGAATTTGATGGACGAGCAAATATGAATCTCCCAACACCAATAATTCTTGGGCTCCCATATCAACAGCTAACCTCAAACTAAGAATGCAGGCTTCATACTCCGCCATATTATTAGTACAGTAAAATCAAAGTTGTACTGTTACCAGGAAATATTGTCCCGATTCAGAGATAAGAACCGCACCTATTCCGACTCCTTTCATATTGACAGCTCCATCGAAGAACAACCTCCAACCTGGATCAACATCTATAACAACTTCATCGACACACGACACTTCTTCGTCAGGAAAATATGTCTTTAATGGCTCGTACTCTTCATCGATGGGGTTCTCAGCAATATGATCTGCCAAGGCTTGGGCTTTCATGGCGGTTCGAGTCACATATACAATGTCAAACTCGGTAAGCAATATTTGCCACTTTGCCAATTGACCCGTCGGCATGGGCTTCTGAAAGATATACTTTAAAGGATCCATGCGGGAGATGAGATAAGTTATATAGGATGAGAGATAATGCTTCAACTTCTGTGCTACCCAAGTTAGGGCACAACACGTTCTTTCAAGACGAGTATACCTGGCCTCATATGCGGTGAACTTCTTGCTAAGATAATAAATAGCCTGCTCCTTTTTGCCTGTGACATCATGTTGACCCAGGACACAATCGAAAGAATTGTCCATGACTGATAAATATAAGACAAAGGCCTACCAAGCTCTGGGGGTACCAGCACGGGCGGATTTGACAAATATCTTTTGATTCGATCGAACGCTTCCTGACATTCTTCAGTCCATTTTATCGCAACACTCTTTTTCAATAACTTGAATATGGGCTCACAAGTGGTTGTGAGTTGAGCAATAAACCTGCTAATGTAGTTCAGTCTACCAAGCAAACTCATCACCTTCGTTCTATTCTTGGGCGGGGGCAAATCCTTAATGGCTTTGATTTTTGAGGGATCCAATTCAATTACCCGACGGCTGACTACAAACCCCAACAACTTTCCAGATGGAACTCCAAATACACATTTTGCCGGGTTGAGTTTGAGATTATACCTGCGAAGCCTTTCAAAGAACTTTCTTAAATCTTTAACATGGTCGGCCTGACTTTTTGACTTAATAATCACATCATCCACGTAGACCTCAATCTCTTTATGCATCATATCATGAAACATAGTGGTCATGGCTCTCATGTATATTGCTCCAGCATTCTTCAAATCGAACGACATCAATCGATAACAATAAGTCCCCCATGGTGTGATAAAAGACGTCTTCTCTGCGCCGTCATCATCCATAATGATCTGGTGATATCCGGCATAACCATCCACAAAAGAGGCAACCTCGTGTTTCGCATAGTTTTCTAACAAAATGTGGATTTTGGGCAGTGGAAAATCATCTTTCGGACTTGCTCTATTCAAATCACGGTAATCAACACACACTCGAATTTTGCCATCTTTCTTTGGTACGGGAACAACATTGGATAACCACATGGGATAACGAGCCACTCGAATTACTTTGGCTTCAAGTTGCTTCATGATTTCCTCTTTAATTTTAATACTTACATCTATCTTAAACTTCCTCAATTTCTGTTTGACAAAAGGAAAGGCGGGATTAGTTGGCAATTTATGAGCCACTAATTTAGTGCTTAAACCAGGCATATCATCATAAGACCTTGCAAAAACATCCTTGTAATCAATTAATGCTTGAATCATTCTATCTTTTAGCTGTGGCAAAACATGTACACTGATTTTAGTTTCCCTAACATTTTCTTGATCCCCTAGATTTATTGTCTCAGTCTCATTCAAATTAGGATTTGGTTTGTCTTCGAACTGTTCCAACTCCTTGCTTATTTCTTCTAGTGCTTCTTCTTCATCATATTCCCTATCCTACTTTATTACATCTTGATTAGTTTTGATTTTAAGGTCAGACTAAAAATTCCACATGCATGTCATGTCATTAGAATCAACATAAAGAGAACTGTGTAAAAAAGAAAAACAAAATATATAGACACGAAACAAAAGGGACATTGCATTTCATTAAATAAAAGATAGAAGGATTTAAACATAGATGCCAACATAACACAAACAAACTAAAATCTGAGTTACAACCCTGAAATAACTCGGATAAATAGAAAGAAAAACAAAATAAACTACCAAATCTCCCTCCTGACGGGGAGAGGAGTGACTTCCCAATTATTGAGCCGGACAGCTGGACCTATGGATTGCACGCCTGCCATACTGGTACCTTCTCCTGCTTCGACCACATCAACTTCAATAAAAAGGTTCTGGAAGTCATCAACCAATTCAACTTCAAATTCCACATGCTTCGTGACACCGCTCTTAACAAATGATTCACTGAGTAGTGGCATTGGGCGAGGGAGTGACCATGTTTCCTTTTTCCTTCCCTTGAGTTTTTTCAGATCTTCAGTTGTAGGCTCAAATCCCCGACCAAACGTGCCCACGTTCTCACTCGGACATATGGGACAAACTATACCGTGCAGAGATGCTCCCAAACCCTTTCCTGGCTTAAATCCATATTTCCAAAGTTCACTCACCATCATGATAGAAGCAGAAGACAATTGCGGTCCCGGTATAGCCTGCCATTCAAGGATACGATTCGCTGGCACAGTATCAAAAATTTGATAGATGAATGTCTCCTCTACATTATTTGCTTCAATAAGAGACAAGGGAGAATCTTCGTAGGCTGACAAATCTCCTTCACCATGAATAACTACTTCTTGCCTGTCATGCTCAAACTTAATCATTTGGTGCAGTGTAGATGCAACCGCCTTGGCCTTATGGATCCACGACCTTCCCAACAACAGATTGTAAGAGGAGTCTACATTCAATACTTGAAACTCTATGGCGAACTCAACAGGCCCTATGGTCAACATTAGTTCTATTTCGCCAATGGAATTTGATTTTGGACCATCGAAAGCCCTAACACATACATTGTTGGGCTTGATCCTGTCAGCACCAATATTTAACTTTTCCAAAGTATAAATAGGAGAAATATTTGCACCTGAACCTCCATAAATCATAACATGAGTGACGTAGAAATATTCACACTTCACTGTAATGTAAAGGCACCGGTTATGCCCCATACCTTCAACAAGCAATTCATCGTCAGAAAAGCTGATCCGATTGACCTCAAAGATTTTTTCAACCATTTTCTCAAGTTGGTTGATTGTAATCTCCCTTTGAACATATGCTTCATTTACTACCTTCAGTAAAACATCACGATGCTCCTTCGAGTGCAACAACAAAGATAAAAGGGAAATTTGAGCAGGGGTTTTCTTCAACTGGTCCAATATTAAATACTCTGGCAATTTCATCTTTTTCAAAAATTCTTCCGCTTCTTCTTTAGTGATAGGATTTTTGATAGATGACGATCCACTTACCGTTGGCTTGGACTTTCTTAAGCTTTCAGGCATGAAACATCTTTCTGACCTAGTCAAACCCCCTACCTCATCTACATCTTCCATAATTTCTTTCCCGTGATAGGTCATCACAGTACGCCTATAATTCCAGGGAACCCTTTTCGTATCAACTATCTGAGGTTGGGTCACCGGTTTGAGGACAATAGGCGCTACTAGTGCTCCTTTCACCGTCAAGATTGGCTGACTCAGAGCTCCCACCACTGTCAACTTAGGTTTATCCTGACTTAAATCAACATACCTTGTGGCACCTTGTACTGTGATCAGGGGTTTCTTTGTGCTTTCTTGGGCTTTATCTTCTCTTATTCCTTCCCGGTTCAATGACATTGCTTTCAAAGACTCCGCTACATTCACCGATTTCTCCTCAATAGTCTGTATCTTGAAAATAGGCTTATAACCCCTCGAAGACTCTTTCCCATCATATATCAATTCTAACATATTGGCTTCAGCATGGGTTGGTAGCGGATTCTGGTTAATGTTTGAACCCTCCGGGGCCTGGACCAGCATCTAATTTGTGTCAATTAAATCTTGGATAGCTCTCTTTAAATGCCAACATTTCTCAATATCATGGCCTGGTATATCAGAATAGTACGCACACCTTAAAGAATAATCGAGATTCCTCGACGGTGGATTTGAAAGCCTTCCTTGAATTGGACTTAAAACCTTCAACTTTCTCAACCTATCAAACAAGCTAGCATATGCCTCCCCAAGAGGTGTAAATTGATTTTTGACTGCCTTCTCCTTCTTATACTCGAGCCTAGGCTAAAAACTGGGTCTGGAGGGGTTTTGGTAATTTGGTAGAGCGAATGGGCGATTTTGTGGAGCTTACGTGCGCCATTGCAGGTAAGAAGGGGTTTGGGCATATGGCCGCGCGCTATATACTGGGTACGGGGGTTGTGGAATAGAATATAATGGGTTTTGTAGAGGGTAGTAATGGTGGGGAGGAATATATGAAGCTTGGGCGTAAACTTAGGCTTGGGATTGAGGATAGGGGCGAGGTGGTTTTTTGGGATAGGAATGGGTTCCAGCTACGACAGTCGCCACATCCTCTTTCTTCTTTTTACCTCCAAATACGCCAGATCCACCTTGAATCGCTTGTGTGGTAGCTTTTAATGCAACAAAACTCACTATTCGGCCGGTCTTAATTCCGTCCTCTATCATCTCCCCCATTTTGAGGACTTTCATAAAAGATTTTCCCATTGCCGGAAGTAAATGCTGAAAATAGGTCTCATCCTGCGCCTGAATGAAAACTTCTACCAACTTACTTTCTTTCATTGGAGGCTTTACCCTGGCGGCCTGTTCACGCCACCTTATCGCGTATTCCCTAAAACCTTCAGTGCTCTTTTTCTTCATGTTGACCAAGGATTTTTATCTGAAATCAGGTCGATGTTATACTGAAAATGTTGAACAAATTCAGAAGCCAAATCATCCCAGCTGTTCCATTTATCAATATCTCGATCAATAAACCATTCTGAGGCTAGATCAGAAAGACTCTTGCCAAAGAAGGCCATAAGCAATTCTTTCTTTTCTCCTGCAACCCTCAACTGGTTGCAATAACGTCTCAAGTGTGCAACGGGATCACCGTGTCCTGCATACTTCTCATACTTAGGCATCTTAAAACTGAGGGAAAGATTGATGTCTGGGAACATGCAAAGATCGTTATAGGAAACACTCCTATAATCTCCGATTCCATGTAAATTCCTCATAGCCTGTTCTAAACTTTTCAATTTACGGGCTATGATATCCTGTTCCTCCATTGCGACAGGTTTCTCCGTATCAAATGGAAATGCAGGCGACTAAGTGTACCCATACGGTTCATTCATTTGCAAAGTAGGCTCCGGGGCATAATACTGACTATCTGAAACCTTCAGTACTGGCTCACTGGTAGACCTAGGAAGCCTCATTGTAGGATGCACAACATATATGGGAGTTTCATATGGTGGCGGAGCCACGAATACCGGTGTGATCGGTGGCTCTGGTTGAGCAGCGGGTCTTGATTAGGGAACTGCAAAGGGCACACCAGAACTGCTAGGATAATAATGTCGTGGAGTGAATCCTGGCGCGTGCTCAGGTGACTCAGTAGGAGCAGAGAATTGCGCCTGAGAGAGCGGTGGGCAATTAGAGATATTCCCAAGACCTTCAGAGAGTGGAGGAGGAGGCATTCTGCTGGCCCATGCCCGGTGTAAATCTATCAATTATTGCTTGAGCCTTACTACCTTATCATTGTTTTTAGAACTTTCTTCCCTGTGATCCTGATTCGGGTCAATGGGCGAGTTTTCAATCTCTCTGCTAGCCATGGCGAGCTTTGCTTTGGATCTAGTGAAGTATGGGTGAATAGCTAGAGTGCTGCAAACCTACTACTGTTATCTGAAAGAACATGCTCATCAAAGACGACATCCGTTAGGATTAGGGCACACACAAACATGGGAATCACATTGGTAAAATTGCCCTAAATTCATGTTTATTTCTACCAAGTTTTGAGGGTAGCGAGATCATTTTAACATCATCATGATTTTTGTCTGTACTTTTTTTTTATCTACACCTATTATTATTATTATATTATTATTATTACATTTTTTTTGGTATCCATCTCTGTTCTTTTCCTTTCTCTCGTTATCTACCTTTATTTTATCATTCTTTATGGCTTTTGTTTTTCTTTAGAAGAGGAAATATAATGAGAAACAACAAAACAAAATGATTAGATCAAACCCAAAAGTAGGTTGCCAACGTATCATGTTGTACATGAATTAGATCTTGCATAGTCAGGGCAGTATGTGCATAAATATTACCCACTCTTTTTTTTTTGCGAAAACAAAAATAAACAAACCAAGGAAAGACGTAACATCAAAACATTTTGAAGAAAGAAAACAACAAAAACGTACCAAAGTTTGGGACCACTTTAAAACTAAATAACAAATACGAAACAAAATTATAGACCCCTAAGAAGACATAGGTGAAATTACTAATAAAGACTCTAATATCAAAAACAACTTGACTTCGACTTAAAGCAGACACCACCCTACAATGACAGACACATAAAAGACTCAAACTGAATAAAGATAAGAAGTGCTCTTTGAGAGTGGTGCTCTGCGTGATGACCCTGGCTGATATAGACCTGCCTCTGAAGTTCTCTTTCTCCCATTTAAAGTTTGTAGCATATCCTGTAAAGACACCCTGATTTCAGGGAGGAAGATTCGGGCCTGTATTTCTACTTCATGAGGAGTGCACTTGGAAAGATTATTCTGATACCTTTCTACTGTCTTGAACAAATCTGCTAACTGAACTCTCAGTGTTTCCACTTTGGACCCTACATTTTCATCCTGATGGTTGTCTACTATGCAATCTTCCTGTATTTTTCCTCTAAGCTGCACTGGTAAGGGTTGACTGATACCCTGAGGGATAGATTGAAGCCAAACCCCATATCCTTAAGTGTAGCCTGGATTATCCAAACTTTCTTTGAGTGTGTCCACACCTAGATTTATTGCATGCTTCCAAAACTGATCATACTTGCTCTCACCTAAGGCTTGGTCCTTGAAGTACTCAACATACTTCAGAAGATCCACTGCTGATGGCACATCCTGCAGCCTACCCAACTGGCGCTTACCCTAGAAGGACTGTATGGTCTAGTGCAATTGAGCCCTAACATAACTAAAGGGAGATGCATCTGACAACCCAACAATACTATCTTTGGGCGAAGCCACAGATAAATCCATAAAATATTATCCCTGGTTCTTGACTCAAGAAATTCAATCCAAGCGTCGACTCCCATGGGTAACGAGAATTTATTCAGACGCAACCTGGAGTCCATGGATTTCACTCGATTGGGAATACAATGATCTAACACGTCTGGTCTAACTAAAGAAGGCGTATGTAAATGCTTCATCACCCATATCTGTAATATCAGGTTACTGCCCTCAAAAAATCTCCTTCCCCCCTTCACTTCGGTTAAAGCCTTATATATTTCTGTTAAGATCATGAGTATGAGAGTGAACCTGCCCTTTTTATTAATGCCCTTATCGTTTTGATCCTTATGAAATAGGGCCATCACCATAGATTGCAAACAGATATTACTACGTCTTTCTTCTAGTGGAAACACTAAAGTACCTAACAAAGCGAGGTGAAGACTTCAAGACGCTTTCTCTCCCACTTTTCCTTAGTCACATGAAATTCATCCCAAAAGCAATCAAAACCTTTCGAGGGCCCGAATCTAGCTGTCATGCCTCAAATTCTATTGGGGCAGACTGGCACCCGTAATCGAGGAGGCCCGAGAGAACCAGCTCATAATCTAATACCTCCTATGCATACCTCTATGAAAACCCAAAATTCGGACAACATCATGTCGCATATAAAAGGAAATAATCACCTGTATAAGATCAAGCACACATATATATGTATATACAATACTTGGCCGTTGGAGCCGCCGCGTCTATTAACAAAACACCACCTTCACTGTACATTAGGTCTACAAAGCCTCTAGATAATACACAGAGTTTAACTAAGGTCAGGACACACCCCGCCATATAACTAACTTCTATACGATACCAAAAGTGACTGGATATGACAAGGAAAGCCCCGAAGCAAATTGGAGCTCACCAAAAGCAGCTAGGTATCCTGGCTCTTACTTGTGCGGTGTATGAGCTGAGGTACCTGTGCCTGAAGCATGAAATGCAGGTCCCCC
>NW_025885017.1:0-2475 GCF_002878395.1 Capsicum annuum
TCTTTGCACGGTATAGCTTGTCCCATATGTCCGAATGAGAACGTGGGCATGTTTGGTCTGGGATTTGAGCCTACATCTGAAGATCTGAAGAAAGCCAAGGGAAGGAAAAAGGAAACATGGTCACTCCCTTGCCCAATGCCACTACTCAGTGAATCATTTGTTAAGAGCGGTGTCACGAAGCATGTGGAATTCGAAGTTGAATTGGTTGATGACTATCAGAACCTTTATTTGATGTTGATATGGTCAAAGCAGGAAAAGGTACCAGTATAGCAGACGTGCAATTCATAGGTCCAGTTGTCCGGCTCAATAATTGGGAAGTCACTCCTCTCCCCCGTCAGAAGGGAGTTTTGGTAGTTTATTTTGTTTTTCTTTCTGTTTATCCGAGTTATTTTAGGGTTGTAATTCGGATTTTAGTTTGTTTATGTTATGTTGGCATCTGTGTTTAAACCCTTCTATCTTTTTATTTAATGAAATGTAATGTCCCTTTGATTTCGTGTCTAATATATTTTGTTTTTCTTTCTTACACAGTTCTCTTTATGCTGATTCTAATGACATGACATGCATGCAGAATTTTCAGCCTGATCTTAAAATCCAAACTAATCAAGATGTAATGAAGTAGGATGGGGAATATGATGAAGAAGAAGCATTAAAAGAAATAAGCAAAGAGTGAGAACAGTTTAAAGACAAATTGAATCCTAATTTGAAGGAGACTGAGCCAATAAATCTAGGGGATCAAAAAGATGTTAAGGAAGCTAAAATCAGTGTACATGTTTTGCCACAGCTAAAAGATGGAATGATTCAAGAATTAATTGATTATAAGGATGTTTTTGCATAGTCTTATGATGATATGCCTGGTTTAAGCACTAAATTAGGGGCTCACAAATTGCCAAATGATCCCGCGTTCCCTCCTGTTAAATAGAAGTTGAGGAAGTTTAAAACGGATGTAAGTATTAAAATTAAAGAGGAAATCATGAAACAACTTGAAGCCAAAGTAATTCGAGTAGCTCGCTATCCCATGTGGTTATCCAATGTTGTTCCCGTACCAAAGAAAGATGGCAAAATTCAAGTGTGTGTTGATTACCGTGATTTGAACAAAGCAAGTCCGAAAGATGATTTTCCACTGCCCAACATCCATATTTTGTTAGACAACTATGCTAAACACGAGGTTGCCTCTTTTGTGGATTGTTATACCGGATATCACCAGATCGTTATGGATGATGAAGACGCGGAGAAGACATCTTTTATCACACCATGGGGAACTTATTGTTATCGAGTGATGCCGTTCGATTTGAAGAATGCTGGAGCAACATACATGAGAGTCATGACCACTATGTTTCATGATATGATGCATAAGGAGATTGAGGTCTACGTGGATGATGTGATTATTAAGTCAAAAGTCAAGCCGACCATGTTAAAGATTTAAGAAAGTTCTTTGAAAGGCTTCGCAGGTATAATCTCAAACTCAACCCGAAAAAATATGTATTTGGAGTTCCATCTGAAAAGCTGTTGGGGTTTGTAGTCAGCCGTCGGGGAATTGAATTAGATCCCTCAAAAATCAAAGTCATTCAGTATTTGGCCCCGGCCAAGAATAGAACGGAGGTGATGAGTTTGCTTGGTAGACTGAACTACATTAGCAGGTTTATTGCTCAACTCACGACCACTTGTGAGCCCATATTCAAGTTGCTGAAAAATAGTGTTGCGGTAAAATAGACTGAAGAATGTCAAGAAGTGTTCGATCGAATCAAAAGATATTTGTCAAATCTACCCGTGCTGGTACCCCCGGAGCCTGGTAGGCCTTTGATCTTATATTTATCAGTCATGGACAATTCTTTTGGTTGTGTCCTGGGTCAACTTGATGTCACGGGCAAAAAGGAGCAGGCTATTTATTATCTTAGCAAGAAGTTTACCACTTATGAGGCTAGGTATACTCTTCTTGAAAGAATGTGTTGTGCCCTAACTTGGGTAGCACAGAAGTTAAAGCATTATCTCTCATCCTATACTACTTATCTCATCTCCCACATAGATCCTTTGAAGTATATCTTTCCAAATCCTATGCCAACGGGTCGATTGGCAAAGTGGCAAATATTGCTTACCGAGTTCGACATTGTATATGTGACTCGAACCTCTATGAAAGCCCAAGCCTTGGCAGATCATCTTGCTGAGAATTCCATCGATGAAGAGTACGAGCCATTAAAGACATATTTTCCTGACGAAGAAGTGTCGTGTGTCGATGAAGTCATTATAGATGTTGATCCTGGTTGGAGGTTATTTTTCGATGGAGCTGTCAATATGAAAGGAGTCAGAATAGGTTAGGTTCTTATCTCTAAATCGGGACAACATTTCCCGATGACAGTACAACTTCGATTCTACTGTACTAACAATATGACAGAGTATGAAGCCTACATTTTTGGTTTGAGGTTAGCTGTTGATATGGGAGTCCAAGAATTATTGGTGTTGGGAGATTCGGATTTGCTC
>NW_025885018.1:0-1481 GCF_002878395.1 Capsicum annuum
CCCCCCCCCCCCCTCCCCACACCTTCCAATTACTCTCCATCTCCCTTTAAAATTTTTACTATAAATATACTTCAATTCAATTATTTTTTTCACACAAATATTATCAATTTTCATACTCTCTCTTAATATTCTCTCAAATTCTCTCTAAATATTTCTAGTTTTATTATATTAGTTGAACAGTTGAAGTTGAGGATTCATTTATTATATTAGTTGGATTGAAGATTTTTTGAAGATATTACAAGCTTCAATTATCATCTTTTAATTCCAACATTTGCTATACATCTGCTTTTACGCAGGCGCTCGGTATATTTGTTCCAACTTTAATCTCTTTTTATTACGTTAATTATCTATATTTTAATTTTTAGTATCTACATTTATTTACGAACATCAATTTGTAGTTGTATTGCTTGTTTTAATATTTTATTTTGAATCATGGATTTTGAAAAAAATAGTAGTGGTAGAAAACCAATTTTTGGTAAGGTCTTTCGTAGAAATAAAAAAAGTAAGGCTAGTACTAGATCATTACCGCCTAGATTTAATGAAACTTCATTATCACAACCTAATGGTTTCGATGTTGGTATCGGTATGGAATTAGATAATGAGACTCTGAATAGGCGTTATAATAATTTTGAGGAAGACTTACCAGAGGAAGATGATATAGAAGAATAAGAATTAGGTGATACCCTTACCCCTACTAGTCCGGTTATGAAATTACCGAAACACGGTGAAGAACTGACCCCTTTACCAAAATTTACTAGGGCCAAAGGTTCCGAACGTACTAAAAGGTCTTTAGTTTGGAAATTTATGGAGCATGATAGGGTAAAAAGTACTGCTACTTGTAATAAATGCAAGAATGTTTTTAAATATTTGACGGAGGGGGGGGGGGGGGGGGAGGGAATGGCGGGACAGGATTGCTAACTTCGCATTTGATGAGATGTAATAAAGAATTTATTTGTCTAAAAAATGAGGCTAAGGCAAAAAAAGATGGTACAATATTTGTACATGACTTTGTAGGAGGTAATATGGTTCAAACGCGTTTAGACATGTTTAACCCGGCTGAAGCAAGTTCATCCTCGACATATAGTGAAGATGTAGATAGAGAAGAACTAACGAAAATGGTTGCTGTTATGGGTTTGCCTTTTAGTTTTCCTTCGCATCCCGATTTTATTCATTATATTCAACGAGTATATAATCCCTCTTTTAAAGGTTTTTCACAAAATACAATTAAAAATGATATTTTTAAATTTCAAGCTGAACATTGTCATTTTCTTCGTTGCTTATTTGATAAATTTGATGGTAGAATATCTGTTACTTCTGATATGGGTACTAGTTTTGTCGGTAATGATTATTTTACTCTCACGGCTCATTGGATTGATCACGATTGGAACATGCAAAAAAGAATTATTGCTTATAAATATGTCGATGAGTCTAAAATCGGTATGTATATAGCTAGTACAATAGCGGAGAGCATGAAATATTTT
>NW_025885019.1:0-7666 GCF_002878395.1 Capsicum annuum
GTTAAGGTTATAAGGTTGTTTACTAATATAAGGTTGTTTACTTAACGCTAGTTATAAGGTTAAACGGTGGTCGTTAAGGTTATAAGGTTGTTTAATAATATAAGGTTATAAGGTTAAACGGTGGTCGTTAAGGTTATATGGTTGTTTACTAATATAAGATTGTTTACTTAACGATGTCCGTTAAGTTTTACGTATAGATTAGTCTTTAATCGGTGGCCATATAGATTAGTAGGTTCGTCTCGCAAATAAAACTATAACCTTTATGCAACAGGAAGAGAATACACATGGTCTCAACAAATCTTCAAATGTAAGATCTAGCACTTTCAACTCCAGAAACAAATTGGAAAACAAAAGAGTGCTAACCCGGGGTCTTCTCCTCGTCTAAGAGCACGTTCAACTTCAGAGTCACCAGTGTGATTGCGAAACCAATCCTAAAAATAATGATAAATGTTATGTCTAAAGAATTAAAGAAATCCAAACAACAAAATTTCTTATAAGGCAAAAGATTTTACCCTCAGGCGACCAACAAAAATATGAATGATAGAAGCACCAGCTTGAGCAGCAGCAGCGTGACAAAAGCTAAGAAGTCAAAACAAAAGTTTCTAATAGACTTAGGTTAGAAAAGGAAATTCCAAGCATTCACCTGCAAGATATATTCCATTTGGACTTTGAATGGAAGTGCCAAGGTTTTGATCGCTTTTACTGTTGTTCTTAGCTTTGGATCTAGTGGCACCTGCAAATGAAAAAGTGTTAGTGCCCGTTGACCCGTTAGAGAAAAAAGTTTCTAAGGACATAGGGTGACGTAAGGAACCTCTGGTGCGACTTGTAGGGGATTGAATTTCACTTTCATAAATTAATGAATCAATTACCTCACTGGAAGCATGAGAATTTGATGTCGACTCAGCACATGCTGGTTCTGCAGGGGAACATTCTTTTTCCGCTTTCGTTGATGGATCAGTGACTTCAGAATCTATTACCTGATCTAGAAAATGAAGTTACAGAACATTCAAGAGAACCAAATAATGAATTTTTGTCCGCCCCTTCACATCATAGATCATCAGAAATGTAGCAGATACAACAATCTGCACCATGTTTGCACATTGACTTTGTAAGTTTTCTCAATCCATTTTGCCTTTAGCCTCTTTATATATTTCCAGCACTCTTGGCAAATGACTTGAGAGCCTTCTTATCAGTATCTACATCTTAAGTGTACCAAATTCTGAAAACCCACATCATATGGATTTTTAAAAAGAATAGTAGTGAAGGATCAACTATCGATATAAGGAACTACGACATGATGTCTTGTAACAGCTACTACCTCCTGTACATTGTTTTGAAATTCTTTCACTGGAATTAAAACATAAATGAACCATATAACTCATAGAGACAAGCATGAAGCTCTGATGCCCTCTGTCATAAAAGTTTCAAAATGAGAACCTTGTAAATAAAACATGAAATAGTAATAGCTGAATGAACAGACAATTGATTAGGAGAAAATTACCTTCTGTAATTACATATTCATCAATTTTGTCTTCTTCTTCTTTTTGAGCCACCGCGATGCTCTCTATGCTGTCCACTTTCTGTTAATGGCTTTGAGAATTTTTGGCAGTAATTTCTTGTTCCTTCCTCTCGATGTGGAACTTATTCAACTTTTTCTCAAACTCCTCAATGCATGATTTGAGTTCAGGTTTAGCAAACTTCTTCCCCAAATTGAAGACATTCAAACAGGCAAATAAAGCTTTAACAGTGTGAAATGAATTCCCAGTAACTTCCAAAAACTAGTCTTAGCCTAAAGCCTTGTGATGCCACAATAAATTTTACCTTATTGATAATAGTTTGAAAATCCTCCATCACAACGTCTTCAGATAAGGCACGTTCGTTCATGCATTTTAAACAACTCTATAAGCTTTCTCATGCTCTTATCAGTGTATGATAGCTGAGATAGGCAATAGGATATGTACTCGTATAGCCTAATATCTGCATAAAAGAGAATGTTAACATGCAGAAGTTTCTCTAGTGATAATTCAAATAGCAAATCAGAAACTCACTAAAATCTATTCATTCAAAGGTCTCCTAATTATAATTTTCTTTTAAATTTTTGCAAAGGTAATCCTAGAAATACTATAAACATGCTTTCCATAATAGCATACAAAGTTGAGTATGAAAGCAAATATCAGATGAAGCATCCACAAAGCCGTGGTACCAAATAGTACTGAAAGACCGGCAACTTCTAAAACAGTCTCAAATAAGTATATCAGAACCTTTGAAACGTGCAGAACCACAACTCAAAGTTGACAACCACCACATCTCTGAAATGTAAATCACGCAGGATTAACTAGAGAAAGAACTATAAAATCTGACAGTAAACTGCACGACTTGGCTATCAATAGCAAGGGGAGAAAGCTGGTATCGTGATTTATCCACAAAACCATGAAACCTCACAGAAAGTTGTGGTAAACCTCAATGTCAATTTTAGGGGCAAAAATAAAGAGACATACATGTTTTCAGATTTAGTTTCAAGAAAGTATATGCAAACAGACCAAACCCAAGGGCAGAATAACTTCTAGAGCTTAGAATAGTGTAAACTTACGAAACAGATATCGCTACAAACTAAAAGTACCCAATATATTTTCTCTCTTAGCTTCTTATAATAGTTGATCATATTAGACAAATTCTTCATGGAAATAAATCAAAACAATTTTCAAATTCCACTCCAGTAACTCCACAAAATCTTTTGCAAATCTTCTCGACAAGAGCTTCCATTTGCTTGTCCTAAAAATAAAAACATTCCAATCAATTCTCTACAGAAGATCCCAAAGAGGCAAGTCAAAATCATGGCACCTTCTTAATTGAAGCAATTAAAAATTGCATAATGTTGCAAAATGATTCTTCCTTCGAGTTCTGGCTAGATAACTTGCCAAGAATATCTGGAAGTCGGTTATAAATTGGATTGCTCCCTGTAAACATTAAGTTCAAAGAGAAAAAAAATAGTATTATTTGATGTGTGTGTACAGTTAAAAACATGCAATAACAGATGAAAGAAGCTCAACAGTAGAAAGACTAGAAAGAAATAAGATAGATTGACTTCTTTATTACCAACTGATGAAAGAAAAGTTTGGTAGATATTTTACCTTTATTTGACAACTCATGAAAGAAAAGTTTGGCAAGATTTGAAATTCTTTCATCTGCATCTTCCAGGAAGATGGCTAATTCATTTATATAACCTTTCACTTAGAAATGATTCACACAAATCAAGATGCTAAAAATCTACCACAAGAAAGCTACATACGAGTGTATGATAATCCAGCCAAACCTTCATTATGTCATTTAGTATCAGATGAGAAAACGATAGAGATAGAGTGGTTGCTTACAATAGTCACTCGGCTTAGAAGATGACTAGCTAAACTACAACAACAATATTCCCATTGTAATCCCATATACATACGTTACCCCTACTTAGAGATAGAGAGGTTGCTTCCCATAGACCGTCTACCTATATCATGACTAACTAAAGTGTGTATATATATTACAGGTAGTCAACAAAGTTGAGCATAGTTTTATAATATCTCACAACTCCAATTCAACATCAATTGAACATGAAAGGAGGAGGTACACAAAAGCAGAAGCTAAACTAGTCACTTGTTTGTCATTGATAATATGGTTTTGGGCTATAACAGTTTCTACAAGTTTGTCATTGATAATATGGTTTTTGGATATAACAGTGTCTACAACGGTTGGATCTGCATAAGTGATGAACCCAGAACCTCTGGGTCTACCTGTATGCCTATTTTTCATAATCACCAAGTCTATTATCTCTCCATACCTCTCAAAGTACTTAACAAATTGTTCTACCAAAATCCAATTTTCATTAACACTCTCATCAGTAAATCAAAAACCCACTACAAAAAATAATAGTAATAATACATTTAAACAATGAAGAAGAAGAGAAAAGTAACAACTTTGTTTAAACGAAATGAAACATTAAGAATGTTGTTACCTGAAGACCGAAACTATGTCTTTTGTGTTCTTATCTCAATTCTCAGCAACAACAAACCGTACAACTTCCGATGAACTCAGTATGAGTGCGGCAAGTGCTGCAGGGCGTGATGGATATTCTGGTATGTTTTTTTATAGTTGCTGGGATATTATTCAAAACGATATTAAGAACTATGTTCAGGATTTCTTTAGGGGGAAGAGCTTGTCTAAGTTTTATTCACATACTTGCCTGATTCTTATTCCGAAAATAGATTCGCCATCTAATTTTTCTGAACTTAGACCTATTAGTTTGAGTAATTTCACTTGTAAAATTATTTTCAAAATTCTTGCTAATAGGCTTAATCCCCTGTTGGTTAGGATAATCTTTGATAATCAAAGTGGTTTTGTTAAAGGTAGATTAATTACTGATAATATTTTACTTAGACAAGAGATTGCTCAGAGTATTAAGCAATACAATAAAGGCGGCAATATAATAATGAAGCTTGATATGGCCAAGGCATATGATAAAATGTCATGGAATTTTTTAATGAGTCTTATGAAGAGGTTCGGTTTTTCTGGTAGTTGGCTAGATATGATTTGGAGGATTATTGCCAATGCAGGTATTCCATTCTCATTAATGGAACTAGGGTGGGGTTTTTTAGCTCCTCCCATGGCCTTAAACAAGGTGATCCCCTCTCTCCTTCTCTCTTCATTATTGGCTCTGATCTTTTATCTACAATGTTGAACAATCTCAACTCCGATGAGAATTTTACTCCTTTCAGCATGAATCACAATGGCCGTATCATTAAGCATCTAGCTTACGCTGATGATATAGTGATTTTTAGAGGTGGTAACAACAAGACGATCAAACTCATTAAGCATCAAATCAGGATGTACGAAAAAACCTCTGGTCAAAAAATGAATAATGACAAGAGCTTTTTCATAACTGCTCCAAATACTTCTCCTCATATGATTAACAGAATGAGAAGAATGACTGGTTATATGGATAAAAAATTTCCTTTCAATTATTTGGGTTGTCCAATATATAGTGGAAAGAAAAATCTCAGCTATTTTGATAGTATGCTTAAAAAAATTGTTAAGAGACTAAATGGATGGCAAAGTAGCATGCTTTCTGATGTTGGAAAAATTACACTTATTAAGCATGTCCTGCAATCCATATCTATTTATACTCTCTCTGCCCTTAACCTGCCTAAGGGTACCATCTGCCTTATCGAGATGCATTTTGCTAATTTTCTTTGGGGAACTAGTGATGGTAAAAATAAGTATCATTGGAGTAAGTGGGAAAATCTATGTTTCCCGAAAGATGAAGGGGGCGTTGGAATAAGCAGCATTCATGATATCTCCAATTCATTGATACTTAAAAGATGGTGGAGGTTCAGAACCCAACCATTTCTTTGGGCTGATATTTTAATGAAGAAATATTGCAAGAGATCACATCCAGTGAGCAAAGTTCCTACGTCAGCTGACTGACACACTTGGAAAAGCCTGATGAAGATCAAAGCGCAAGCTGAACCTCACATTATATGGAAAGTTCAAGTAGGAAATTCCATCTTTTTGTAGGACAATTGGACAGGTTTAGGTGCCTTGGCCAAGCTGTGACAGGGCCCAGGTAAGTCTCCTAAAATTCTTATCAACTCTTTTATTCAGAATGGTACCTGGAACTTTGAAAAGTTAAGTACGGTTATTCCTAATTACATTGTGAACCTGATTTATAATGTTGGAATTTGTAATAACAACGCACTTGACTACCCCATATGGAATACCTCTGAGAATGGTATATTCACTAATAATTCTGCCTGGCAGATTGTTAGGGAACAAAGACCCAAAAATGATTTCCTGAATAATCTTTGGCATAATAGAGTTTCTTTTAAAATCTCTTTTCTGGCGTGGAGGATGATTAAAAAGAGATTACCTTTTAACGACGTCATCATTAAATTCAATATTAACTCACAAAGTGATTGCTTTTGTTGTAGGATTGTATAAAATGATACTATGCATTATGTTTTTGGCAAGGTGACACAGCAAAGCACATAAGGAATAGCATAGGAAATCCCTTTGGAATTCAACATGTAGATCAACCAATTGTCGACATTTTTAACACTTGGTGGAGTGTAAGACCAGAGAATGATATCTATAAAATTTTATTGAAGATCACTCCTAGTATCATTCGTTGGGAAATTTGGAAACAATGGTGTTCTTGTAAATTTGGAGGCCAAAGACACTTCTGCTACAGTAAGATGATTTATCAAGATTTTGGTCTTATCAAATTTGCAATGATGAGATATTTTAAAGACTTGTAAGACTTCCTGGCCAACTCTGTGTCTCACAATAAAGAAGCTCAGGCCATTTCAAAAGTTACATCAGGTTACTTGGAGCTTCCCTCAAGCTGACTGTATTAAAATCAATACAGACAGTAGTTACTTACATGGAAGTGGTAAGGCTGGTATTGGTGGAATTGTATGGAATAGTCGAGGTGATATGGTTATGGCATTTTCCATTTCTGTTAGTTGTAGTAGCAGTAATATGGCAGAGGCGTTGGCAGCCGAGTTTGGAGTGAAATGTTGTGAATATGAAGGATCCACTAATTTCACTCTCGAACTAGACTCCACGATCATAACCAACATGCTGAACAACAATCTTGTCACTAATATGAAGATGAAACAAGTTGTGGACAACATCAAATGTATCAAGAATAGAATTGGGATTCAAGTAACTTACTGTTTTCAGGAGGGGAATCAAGTTGCTGACTGGTTAGCCAAATTGGCTTCCACCTCTACGCAGATTCTTATCACACAGTCCCTTTCTCATCTTCCTAGACAAGATAGAGGCTTCATCCAATTAGATAAATGGATGATGCCTAGTCTTTGATGTAAATATGACAAATCCAACTTCTTTGTTAGCTAGCATAGATTTGTGTATGTACCAGAAGGCAATATAATTATTTATGCCTTCTGGGGGGGTGATATCACTTATGATTGATATCACTAATGGTTGTGTGTTGTATCGAGGTAAGGCCTAGGCCCCCCCTCTGCCCCTTTTTGCTAATACACCACAACTCAAAGCTCATCTGGGTAATTGATTTTTTTTTTTAAAAAAAAGAAGAACAAAGTAACAAAATCAAATATTAACGATGTTTTTAGATTGAGGAATAATGGATTTTTGATTGATTGAGAAATGGGTTTTCTAGAAAATCATAGTATTGTATCTTCCGTCTCTAGATGTATTAGTCTTGTTTATTAGACTATTCTAATGATTGATTTCTTGTAGATTAAAATGTGTATTTATCCTCAATCTATTAAATTGAATTGCAGACAGCTCTGCTTCTTTAATCTTGTGTGTCAAATATCATCCAAGTTTCTGTGAAGTTAATCAGGTTACAAAGTGTTATATATATATATATAACCATATATAAGTATAAAGATTGTGCCGTATGAATTAAAGCAATAATTATGTTAGTGTAATCAAAAATTACCCTAGCATAAAAAGTGTTGGACCTTTCAATCATGCATTGTGAAAACAAGTATCATGAAGCTAAATATGACTAGTTTTTCCATTGGATAAGAGAAATTGTTGGAAGGTTCCACGATTCTATTAGTAAATTCAATAACTAGAATTGTTTGGCCATAAGAGAAAAGATAAATTTTTGACAGAATTAACCTATCTTAAAATA
>NW_025885020.1:0-1117 GCF_002878395.1 Capsicum annuum
CGGTCGGACCAGAAACTAAATTATGAAAGGATTCGATGTGTTATTTTTTTCTTCATTTGTCAAACATCTAGCCTTAGTGAAAATAAGGTGAAATACGTCGCAACATAGTCTATCACGTTCCTGTACATTTTCAGTCTTACACCAAAATCTGAAAACAATAGGGGTGGACCTATAGGCAATCCTTTGGTGCTCCGACGAAGGTTAGGTATAACAATATAAGAAGGTATAAATTTTGTATAAGGTTTAGAAAAGCACCCACGAAGATAGCTGGGTGCTTTCGGTGGAACCGTAAAACTTTGGTCGTCAATATATGTGTTCGAACTTTTCGAGCACCCACAATCCCGCATCCTGGGTCCTCCAGTGGTCAAAACAATATACATCTACATTTTAAATTACTAGTGTTCTCTTTTTCACCTTTCCTTTACAGATCATAACAACTTGCTGGTCCTGTGTTCTGGAGCTATTTGATGTCATATACTTTTCCAATTCACCAACAGTTCTTTCAGATTTCCCAACATGGACCGTCTTAATTCAACTAATTTCAAAACATGTACCAAAAAGGAGATGTAAACTTCGTAACCTTCTTCACAGAGGATATACCTGTTGCAAATTATCATTCCTCTTCTTTCTATGTTGTGTTGAGTCAAACATGTCTTTCTTGCCAGTAGCCAAGTGAAGCATTCAACCTTGCAAGGGGCTTTGTCTCCAAGGGCATATATGATGTTGACTACTACCTTGGGAGAATAACTTGTATCCTGATTTTATCGGGAAAATGCTGGATTCTATTTGGTTTTGTCTGGTTCTGCTTTCAGCCCTTGGCATCCTTCAATCATTTGCAAAATTGGCTCATTCCTCCTTTTTACAGTTCACTACACCTTCTATCTGAAGGTATGCTCTTGTTACAGAATTCTAGAGTTCAAAAGTTAGTCGATGCTGTTAAGCTACAGTAACTAGATTTCTGGAAGTTAGTTGGGACAGCTACAGTATAGTTAGTTGGGACTGTTAGTAGTAATTAATTCTGTTAGATAGAATAAGTCGATCAAGCTGTATTTTAGATAAATAGTCATCGTAATTAGCATTTTACATTTATGATATGAAATATTCACAATCTTCTTCT
>NW_025885021.1:0-1050 GCF_002878395.1 Capsicum annuum
AGACGATTCTATGAAGCCATTCTGGTCGATACAGATTCGATCGAAGTCGAACATTCACTGGATAACAACAATCCAGATTATATCAGTTATTCAAAGTTCACCATAAAAAGGATATTGACTCCTTTTAATTGGTTTGTTGATCATTTACACACTCCCATCGCTCTATCTATGCCACACAGGCCACAGACCTACAATTGGCATGACTATAGAGCAGCCTGGTTCAATTTCATGTATGTTCGCCCTGGACATACGTGGTTTGTTAAATATTGCCCTGCCATGATAGAAGCTACTATCCCAAGATGGTTCTATGAATGGTGGTCTTGCTTCGGGGGAACTAAAGACGTTCTCCCGCAACAATTTATTAATCGATTCCCAGACTTCTTAATAAAAGAAGGATGTTCTACTTTACCAGAGCACATTCAAATGTGCAAATTTTTTATCAAGAAAAGAATCTCATATATTATTTCCTGGACCTTCTCCAAAGAGGAACAGCACAGGATTAAATATTTATCCAAAGAAATCAAGATCAAGGGTTGGACTCCAAAGCCAATCACTTCGAAAACTCCAGACCAAGGGAAAGCTGCCACAACGGCTTCTCCGTCATCTTCTGCTTCAAAGAAAGCTTTAAAGGAAAAATTGAAACAAGCACTGGCCAAATTAGATGGACCAGACAATACCGACAACACCAACACTGAAGAATTACTTCAGCTCATTGCAGAGGCTTCGTCAACAGGAAGCAGTAGTGACAATGGCGATATGCTGGATCCCAAAGGGATTGCTATGGCCTACCTAGATCCCTATTAAGAATAGGAGAATGACCCTTCGAAGAGATAGAGGTTCAAAGAGCCGGAATTATCTCTCCAAAGGGCAACCTACTATTCCTGATAGAAATCAGGCTGTCACAACTGTCAGACATGACTTTGCAAAAAGCAAACAGTAAAACTGCTTTTTCAAAAAGCATATAGTAACTTACTTTACTTTTCAAAAGTAAGCACTCAACATTGTCGGCAAAATCTGAGCCGTCCACTTGTATCAATTTATTACATTCAA
>NW_025885022.1:0-2388 GCF_002878395.1 Capsicum annuum
ACCAAATAAAAATAAAGAACAACCATAAACAACTCAAATGAATTCAAACAACAATTTGGAAACAAAAAACACCCTAAAAGATGTAGAGAAGATTACTTTCAGTAGGAAATACACATAAAACTCATGCATGCCACCTACTTCAATTCAGAAATTCAAATTCATGTATCTGAGCTGACATGCATACAAAAAGACGTTCAAAATTGTTAAGATTAACATGCCTAACACAAATTATATATGAAACTATAGTAGTTATCCATCGCAACCGAAAAATCATTTTGGAACAACTCCAAATCAACTTGCTTTCACCTTTCCTTCAGCCAAAAGCCCCAAACTAACATGCATCAAATGTTCAATTTCTGGTATAACACAGATAATCTCACTTTTTACATACAAGTATTTAACATTGATGCTTTAACTGACTAAATCACACCTCTTTCTCTCTAAAATGTAACTTTTAATTGAAGGTAAGAGAAGTAATAAATAAAAATCGAAAATTCACTTTAAACTCAACAACAAATATCGGGGAATTTGATTTAATTTGCATGTGAATAACATTTAAGATGACAGAGCTTTTTGCTTTCTAATTGTAAAGTTATCCGCCAGATTTTTAATTGTCTGAATTGTGCTTTCAAAAAAGTAAAGTTATCTCACGGATTTTTTATTGTTTGAATCGGGTTAGACAAACTTTTGAGCCTAAGGAAATTGCTTTAGGTCACCTTTAATTTTCTTTTTAATTTTGTATTTAAATTCTTTAACCAAAAAAAAATTATTCGGTATCATATGATTATCATCTCATTCTATTTTTATTTATGTGAAACAAATATATATATATCACCTTTATTTTTTTTAAATTTTGTATTTAAATACTTTAACCAAAAAAAAAATTATTCGATATCATATGAATTATGATTATCATCTCATTCTATTTTTATTTATGTGACACAAATATATATATATATATATATATATATATATATATATATATATATATTTATGTATATATATATATATTCCTAAAGTTAAAAAAATTTAATGATGTCACATAAATATATATAATTAGTCATCTTTGATTTTTTTTAGTTTGTTTTATTTTGTATTTAAATACTTTAACCAAAAAAAAAATATTTGGTATCATATGATTATCAACTCATTCTATTTTGATATATATATATATATATTAGTTGGTGTTTGAATATTTTCATTTGACACAAAATCTCAAGAAAAGTAAGTAAAACTTTCAAATTTTATAGTCTTAATTTATTGAAATTATTTAAAATATATTAAAATATCTTTGTTAGTAATCTAGCAAAACCTTAGCGACGCTAATACATATATATTTTTGGCCCTTTTGTCGTTGGAAAATTTGAAAATGATTTATAAATTAATTGTCATAAGTTAAAAATATATAAATGTGTTAAAATAACCTTAACATTAATAAAGTATAACCTCAATCACGCTAATATATTCACAATGTATTATCATATTCTAAAATAATCTTCATTTTGATTTTGAAAAAAATATGTTGTAGCCTTAGCATATGCTTTTCTAATAAAAACAAAATGTTTATAAAATTTTGAACATAAGCATAATAGCTAAATACTATTTAGAGATTAATATGATTTATTTCAATTTATACGACAAAATAAAAAAGAATGAACTAAAATAAGCAAAAAAATTTTGATAAATGCTTTGGGAATGATTTTATATTTTGTTTGATGTTTCTTATTAATAACAAAATATTCTCTAATATTTTTTCCTAATGTAGGAGAGATATGTCATCTTCTTTTTAATTACATACAAAATTTATGATACACATACACGTGCAACGCACGCACACCATTCTAGTAATAATAAATAAATAAAAAGAACATGTTATAATAAGGTTAAAATAAAAAGGGGAAGACAACTATAAATATTTTTGGACAATTTTTCTTTTTATGCTATATGAAGTAAGAGATAAACAAGAATCGGACAGAATATATGTCTAGTATAAATCAACCAATTTTATTTCTTTAGAAAACACCTTCACTAGCGAAACAGTTCGATAGTTCATCATGTTACGATTTCATAATCTTTTAACTAGTTGTGCTTTCTAGTGACGATTTGAACTCAAATCTAATGGCTATAAATCTGAAGTGAGGGGTTAAAAAATCGGACAAAACATATGTTTAGATAACTATAATAATTAATTATGGGTAGTAAAGTTACGATTGATGCAGCAAAGCAAACATGTATTAATGACTCACAACAACTAATTAGAAGTAATGTAACAAAATTACTATAAAAAATACTTGTGAATTTTTTTTGAAGTGGACCTTGTATAAGACGTCAAGTTAATTTAAAACATTAAGAGTTAATTTATCATTTTATATCTATTTTACCTTTTTT
>NW_025885023.1:0-4307 GCF_002878395.1 Capsicum annuum
ATATGAATAAACAAGTCTTCAAATGGGGAATTTCGACAATAATAGAGATGCGTTGTAGATGACCATATTGTATTCGTACATATCTTTTTGTTCTGATACATCATAAAATTTAGGCGTGATTTTGGTTCTTTCTACACCTGATACATTCTATAAAATATGTTTGATACATAGATCCAAGGTTCATAAGAAATTGCATGCTTTCTGATACATAATTCAACCTATATGTGATTTTGGTTCATTTTTATACCTGATACATTTAATTAACTGACTATTATACATAGATCTAATTTTGTCGTGATATTAGATTCTATATGATACATACTAAAATTAGTATGTGATTTGAGTTTGTTTACACTTGATACATTAAACATATTGAGTATGATACATAGGTATGATATATAACATTATTTCTAATAAGATGAGCCAAGGCATTAGTTTTGTGAATCAACACTCATTAGATGTTGAATACGTAGAAGACATTGCATAGCAAGCTAGTGTAAATTTGTAAGTATCTCTTCCGAAGTTTATGTATGTACAAAGAGTAAAACTGGATGCTATTTTCAAGCATTTTCTAACTATAGAATCATTCATGTTCAGGGATTATGGAGTATTTGTGGCAACTTTTACTGAGTCTCTTAGCGAACGAATGTCAATTACCTCATCATATTTTGATGTTGAATATCATCGAAATAGATATGCAACATTCTTATGAAACTATGGAGTTAAGAATGTGAATAAGTATATGTTAGCGACAATGATGATCCACCAAGACTACGGTCAAGTTATGTCCCTCTAGCCTATGATTCTTCCATTGTTGCCATAGAGTAGATACTACATTTATGTCAGATATGTTCTAAACAATATTTTGTATATTATCTTAGACGCATGTATTATTTTTATTTTGAATGCTAAGTTAAATATTGTTGTTATTTTTTTGGACCAAATTGTTATCAAATATTTGGATCAATTAAAGTTGTGGGATGTTTTACTCACTGGTTACTTTTCTTTTGTGATCACACGCAATTTTATATAACAAATATAGAATAAAATTGTTGAATAGTACTTCAAAATGTTCAAGTTCTTAATTGAAATGTAGCAGGTACTTCATTTGGTTTCAAAATACTTTAACATAATAATATATAAATATTAAGAATTAATTAGAAATGTATCATTATGAGCAATAAATTGCTTCTACTGATTTTGTATTTTCAAAATATTTTACTTATACACTATATATACAAAAATATACATATAGTATATTAATATATCAAACCATAATATTATAATAGATAGCTAATACATACATAGATGTAAATGTATCATATTTCACAGTACCATGTATCATAATTTTAACATTATATCAATTTTGGTCACTTAGTAATTGATACTTTCATGTTTGTAATCTCTCAGTTAAAATCTTAATATATAAAAGTTTACATATTTTTTCTAAAGTTATGTATCATTTTATAATTGTTATTTGTTTGATGAAAAGAGTGATCTATCATAGTCATATTTAATGAATAAAATCATATTAACATGGTGCACTTTTCATGAAATAGCATAAAACTAATTTGAACAACAAAACAAACTTCTGTAAAGTAATATACTTCTTAAAAAAAAGATTAAATATTAAATAAATATAAAAAAATTGAACACTTTAAATCATTAAAAAATAAATACTCATTTAATTTTAACATTGTTCAAACATTACTCAAAGCTAGCCAAATCAAAATCAAACCAACATAAATGAAAATAAGTTAAAGTATCAATATGTTCAACATAAAAAATATTTCAACATGTTTGTTTTAAAAATACTATTCATTGTTAAAAAAAATGTAATTAGTAATGTATCATAAAAACTAACAACACTATTCTACTCATTGTCCCCTATAATATTAGTTTTTGTGTATACTAAAACTGTCATAACCAGTAATGTATCATATTACTACAGTAAAGAACATCAATCAACAAATAACTCTAGCAAAATGTATACAAAAAAAAATACGATATCAGAAAATGATACATAAAAAAAATATCAACATGTAGGTTTTAAAAACCTGAAATAATATTAAATAATATAATGAGAAGTGTACCATACAAACAAACAATACTATTCAACTAATCATCTCTTATGAAACATATGAAACTAATGTATCATATGAAACATATGAAAAAGCATTGAAAATTATTTTTTCATATTCAATGAACTATTATAAGTAGTAATGTATCATATTACAACACCAATATACCATCATTCGAGCTACATTATAAATTCGAAAATATTATTCTTGAACTCAACATAAAGTGTTACTTCATTGTCGTTCTGAATCACCATTGGCGATGAATTTTCTTCGACAACATATCTGGCGTCGATTTTTTCTTGATTAATCAATATCAAATTTGATTGCGATTGTCGAAATCAATCTCAAATATGAAATACATTATGTAACAACAGTTTCATCACCTTTTTATTTCATATTGAAATTCATTTATCCAAACATAAAAATGTCTCAACAGAATAGAGATGTGTGTATTTTTTTCGGAACAAAGAAATAAAAAATAAATAAATAATAGAGATAGGAAGAATTGGGAGAATTTTGATTGAGGGAGATTATTTTGGTGATTCAAATTTGAATTATAAATTTGTTACTAATTTGTAGGGATTCAAGAGATATTTCTCAAATTAGAATCGTATTAATTGCTCCATTATTTACTCCTTTACTGTTATTTTCCTTTTTTATAGTCAATTAGTTTGGTAGTTATGTAACTGTTGGTTATGTATCCGGAAAAAATTTATGTATTGTTACACCCCTATTTTTACTGTATCCGACCCTACTAGGGAGTTAGTTTTGAGAAAAATGAGTTTTTCCAAATAATGTGACGTTTTGAATAGGGATTATTTTATTTACAGAGTTGCCACTTGGATTTGAGTTTGGGTGTTCCAAGTCACCTTATTGAATCCCCAATCAAAAGAAAATGACTCTTTGTTTTATTGGTCTGCGAACAAGAAATCTAAATAAGGAATTTTGTTGACCGAGGAGAAGGTGTGAGGCACCCCTCGAGTCTCGTGGTTTTAGCACGGTTGCTTTAATGACTTATGTTTGACTTAAATTAATCTTTTGTATATATAATATTTGTTAGCATAAAGTTTTTTACCTTTTGCCTTTAATTCGTTTTGCATATATTTAAAACTGTATTGATAAGAACCTAGAAGATGAACTGATTAAAGAAAGTACGAACAACGTCCGGAAACTCTAACGGGAACCCTCACGAATTCGATCCGCTACTTCTTTTCCTTTCCTTTGTTTCTTCTAAGTTTTTTTTTTTTTTCTGTTTTCTCCTTTTTCTTCTTTGTCTGTGTCTCTTCTAATCACAAATTGTTCTCCCCCCGTTTACTGTGTGCATGTGCATGTATAAATATTAGTGCATATGTGTGTATCATGTATTGTGTAGTGGAGGTAATGGGGAAGTTTAGGGGAGTATTTTAACGGGCAAAAGGGAGACGTGAGGAGGAGGAGCTGGTGACGTAGTTTTAGGCTAGGATTTTCATTTTATTATAAATATTTTATTAGAATCCTGTTTAAGTCAAACATAAAAATAATAAGAATATTATTTTGAAATGATAATATATACAAGAAATTAAATAGCTCTTTCTAAAAACATGATTAAGAACATATTAATATCACTAAATTATTTATTAAAAATTAAAAGAAGAAAATGAATATAATTCAGAAAAAATATCTTTTTTCTCTTTTTTTTAAATAAATAAATAATAATAATAAAAAAAATAAAAGATTATTTAAAATGTGACTCTATTTTTTGTAGTTTTCAAAATTTTTTAACAAATCTTGTAAAATAAAATAAACTTACAATATCTAATTTAGACCTAAAAATAAAATAAAATAAATTGAACACTAAATTGACATAAAAATGTTAGGTTTGGTACAAAATTAGGTGTTTACAGAATGCCCCTCTTTGCTTGAAAATATGGAGAATTTTCAAGCAAAGAAGTAAACATGACTAATTTTTTGGCCCAACAACTTGTCTGCTTAATTTATTTATAATCACTTATATCATCTTTTAAGCGCATAAGCTAAAATGTTATTTTTTTAATCCTATCCAAACAGACTCTTACACAACCTTTGAGTTTCTAATTTTAAATATACTATTTTTTTTATTCAACAATTTCAAAATTAAAGATATAAGACATAAACCTTAAATTATAAGAAAATTTTCCTCCACAATCATAACACTATCTGAACTTCATGATAACATGGGCTATTCAGTATCCAGAACACTATTGATAC
>NW_025885024.1:0-1070 GCF_002878395.1 Capsicum annuum
AGACGAACTTATTAACCAATTAAAACGAATTGAATTAACTCCTAAACAAGAACGAAAAAATATAATAAGAAAACCACAAAAATGGACTTTCTATCAAATAGACGGAGAGCCATCGAAAATAATGAAAGACAAGGAGAGGAAAGACAAAGAATAAGTTTTTCAGAGAATAGAATAGGAAATAATAATATATTATCTAGAATATGCAGAAGACAACCTAATATAAAGCAGAACCAAGAACTTAACGAAATAATAGATGCAGACAAAGATTTACAAATTTTCCAACAACATCAATTAAAATTATTAAATCCTAAAACACTATATAACGCCGGATATTTCTCTACAGACAATCAGTTATATAGACATTATAGAGAAGAACAAATATCTGCTATAGGAGAGGACTTTAAAATACTAGATTTAGTAAATACTAATTCCTTAAGACATCTAAAAAATAATAGAATGGTATTAATGCATATGGGTTTAATTGTTATAGGAATAAAAGGTCTAACTAGAAAAAATCTAGGATCCAAAGTATTAATAACAATATATGATGATCGATGGTCAGACATTAAGAAATCAATAATAAGATTAACCGAAGTAGATATGACAAATAATGGAGGAATATTCTATATAAGTCCAGACTTCCTAATGAATTTAAAAGAATTTGAAAGGAACATTAAAATAGGAATCCAAACTAAAGGATACGAAGAAATGAATAGTGGAAATAATTTATTAATGTGCATAGGTTTTATTGGAAAATTAACTTTAAGAAGTAATACAAAATTCAAACTAAAAGTAAATGATGTTGTTGAGATAATGGGATATAAAGGCATAAGTTTAATAAAACCAATAAAAATAGATCCCGAAATATATGCAGGTTTAGAATGGAATTTGAACAAATTTACTAAACCAAAAAGTTTTACACCAGACTCTCATCTATTATATACTACAAGTAAAGGAGAAACTTCTGTCAGGTTTACAGATTATAATTACACAACTAAAAGAAATTTAGACGATGATGAAACAGAGAGTAATATCGAAACAGAAAGCGAGTTTATGAATATAGAAGTCCT
>NW_025885025.1:0-3338 GCF_002878395.1 Capsicum annuum
ATTATCTAATATATTTTTAAAAGCATTAAATTTATTATATTCAAAGGATAACATGGTAAAATTATTTTCTATCATTTACTACTTCTTAATCACTGTGCCAATAGCAAGTAAATATAGACGGAGTGAATAATAGTAATATTTTTATTAATTTATATTTTCGACCATAATTTTATAAAGAAAAAAGAGTAACTTGAGAATAGTACATAAAAGTAGTTATTTTCAAAGCTACAAAGAGTAGACATATTCTTATCACATTAAATATATCTCCATCTTTTTTTTTTTTTTTTATGAATCATTTATGATTAGTAATTACTAAATAATCTCTTAATTATTATAGAAAATTTATGATTAATTGAGAGTTTTGACTAGATTTTTATAAAGAAAAAAAAAGTAAATTTAGAACACAATACATAAAAATAGTTATTTTCTAAAGCTATAAAGAGTAGACATATTTTTATCACATAAATGTAACTCCAACTTGGTTTTTTTTTTCTGAACAACTTCATTTATGATTAGTTACTAAATAATTCCTCAATAATTAATAGAAAACTTTTAATTAATTGAGAGTTTTGACCGGATATTTATAAAGAAAATAAACAATATGTTATAAATGTATTTACATTATAGTGAAAATGATTTATCAAGATCCATTTTGATATCTATTAGGATTTGAAGCATCTGTCTTTTACTCAGACTAGGAGTAAATTTCTCCTATAAATAGAGGGGTTTTGTTCATTGTATTTACAATCTTATAATCTCTCATCCCTCGAGAGAAGAAATAAGAATTACTCTCTCTATTCTCTCTACTCTTCTTCTTGTTCTTTATAGTTTTATAACACGTTATCAGCACAATAAGACAAAAATAATTGTTGGATTACTCTTCTCTCTAATTTCTTATGTTATTTATCTTTTGCTACTAATAATATAATTATTGTTGGATTTGAGGAAGAATAATTGGTTTGGAACCATTTACTCCCTCCGTCCCATTTTACCCGTCCCAAATTGGCTAAGTTAATGTCTCATTTTACTTGTCCCATTTTACTTATCAAGATAAGACAAACTTTTCTTTTCATGTTTTATCCTTTGCATTAATTACCTTTTCTTTAAATTAAAATGTAAACACCATTTAATAGGGGTACTTTGGTAAATTAGACATGTTATTTATTATTTTTCTTAATTGTTGTGCCATCCCAATTTGAGACAAGTAAAATGGGATGGAGGGAGTATGTTTTAAATTTATTCCTCACGAACAATATTATCAAAAGGAATGATAATATGTTGGGTTCAAGTCCCATCAATTTATGTCTAAGATGCCTTTATATGGATAAGACGTTGAGATTGGATCTCAATGCATGTATTGATAATATTGTGATGACTAAGGCAAAATAATGAGTATTTGATGAAAAGTCATGAAATATATCTCATTGATATGCTTTATTCCGTGAATTGAATGTGGTAGCAATAAATCATATGCATGCCTCAATTTGCTTTTGTAGTAGCTATCATAATTTGATACGCTTAATACATGATTATATTTCATTCCTGGGGAATGAAAAGCTTATTAATGCAAACGTGCACTTGATTGTGATGGTATCACAACTTACCTCCGAATGAGGCAGAATAACTGAGAAGAGTTATTTCAAAATCTACTTCTAAAGTAGTAAATCTGAAATTTATTCATGTAATAGTAAATATGAAATTTACTAAAGAAAAAAGTACATGTCATGATAAACTTGGAGTTGACTAGCATAAAAGTTCATAAGTTGACATGAACGATTGCGACATCTTAAAGATGTGCATATTAAGTATTAAACATATATTGAAGAATTCGAAAATTCTTCATGAACTTTAATGTTGTTTGTTCTCATGACAAGTTGGTTGGACCAACTAATATTGGGATTGAATCCCTTCAAATCTGAAAATTATAACAGGTGAATAAGGGTCCTTTCACCTATCATGTGATATGTTGAAAAGATGCATCAATAAGATGATCACATGTACATTCATGGTCAACCTACGTTTGACATTCATAAAGTAACTTGTTCAATATAAATTGAGCATAATTTTCAGATTGTGTAATTAAGATAATTCATCTTGATGATGGTTTAGTATTGAATGTCTTCGATAAATATCTAAAACATTGTTAATGAGAACAAAGCTTCATGAGTTGATCTGAAATATGATATGTTGTATACAATAACACTTGTATGCATTAGACCAATAAATTATGATTATTTCTTCCCCTCAATTGGTTTAAGGTCATGAACCAACTATTCCATCTAATAGTTTTAATGTGCGGTATACGATTAATAAATGTACCATGATGCACAAAGATGGATCCATCAAAGAAGATGGAGGATGTATGTTAGGAGGATGTATGTTAGCTTTCCTAACATAAGGGGGAGATTATAAGCAGCTATGAAGTATGTTAGGAATTATCATCAGATCCACATTCAAAAGATAATTCAAGTCAAATGCCGAACACATCTCATATTTAAGCTGGAAATGCTCCTATTTTATGTCTCTAAAGGACAAAGTCTATGCATGCGTGAAGCGTGATAGGCCAATCGATTCCAAATGAAATAGTACTTGTATAGAATAAGGAGCATAATCATAATAAGAAGGTAATATGCTTTTGAAGAGCCTATGACATAACACTCCATGAAACCTTATGAGAGGTTTATGTACCTAAAAATAATGAAGTGATGAGATCTCAAATGTTATGTCACATTGTGAACTGATACAAAATGATATATCATCAATATCTTTGACACAATATTGGAGCAATATTGTGAAAGATTACGAGGATCTGAATTCTACATTTATTTAAGCATGCTGACATAGAAACATTTATCAAGTGACATGAAAGGATGCATTTTGGTAAGCATAAAACTTATTTGATTTGCAGTCCAGACACTTGAAGATGTCACTCATGAAATTTTGAATATTGTCACTTGACAAAATTTATGTGAAAACTTTTAAGGATTCAAACTGCTTGAAGCATATAAAAGTTTCTGGGAAACTTATTTATAATCCTTATATTGTATAAGCTTATTGCTTGAACATCATTGAAACTAGTTTTCAAAGCAATAGATTATTTGCTGAAATTCAAAATATATCGAATTGGATTGGTTATGAAGTACCATATCTTAGTGCAATTGATGCACTCATGTACCTTGCAAATACTACAAGGCCTATAGCCTTTTCAGTCAATTTGTTAGCAAGGTATATTTCGGTTCCTACCATGAGACATCAAAATGGGATAAAACACATGAGCTTGTTTTATTCTAAAGATTGCAGTCCCAATCTTGTTGGTCATGCTGATGTTGGGTACTTAT
>NW_025885026.1:0-1771 GCF_002878395.1 Capsicum annuum
TTTTAGCTTAAAGAAGCCACTGCAGTTTGTTAGACTTAGATACATGTACCTTCATGGCTCCACCTATCAACCATAACATCCAGCTAAAGTTGAGTCACTCCATGTACTTGAGTTAAAAGTTATTTTTTTAAGTTTCCTTACTCCAATTTGTCATTGAAAGCTCACACATTTGCTCAACTAAATCTGAGACTCTTATCGAAGATGGATAGAAGTACTAATGAAAATGGTCATAAAAGTTTTAGTTCACATAAACTCAGAAATAGTGTCATTGGCCATACAAATAGTCGAGGTAAGTTCTCATATCACAATATAATAAAATATCTAGTTGGAAGAAGATGGTTAGAAGTTCTATATTCGAGAGTATGATTTAATCAAAAGAGTGTTAAGGGTTACATTTGTTTAACTTTTAAGGTGGGGACAAATAAGTTACGAGATCAAATTTCCTTAAATACGGTGTACTATGAAAAGTTCATCAAAAAATGGAGTAGAAACGAAGCCAACAATCAGATCATGCAAAAGTTCATAGAAGCAAGGGTCAAGCAAAGTGCTATACACAAGCCACACGAAATCCTCAATTAATAAACAAAACTTCAACAAACGGAGGCAGCATGCAGAAAGTTTCACTAACAACATTATAACATCAGCAAACTAATTAAAACATTAAAATCCTACAAATCACACTTGAATCACTTCAGTTAAAATCCTACTAAGACTGATTTGCTGAGAAGCAAAAGAGCAAATTTTCCTTCAGTTGTCAATGCAGCAGTGACGCGACTTCAGAATCTTCATGGAGAAATTGACATGGCTTCTAATTCTGCTCGAGCGTCTTCGGGGATGATGACTTCTTCTCCTCCACTTGCCTAAATTTCACAAGGAAAATATATAAGTAAGAGAATAGATTTGGCTATTCAAAAAGGATTGTTTATCTTCAAAGAAGATAGAATATACCAAGTTAAATACACTCACATGCTTGGCAGGAATCCTCTCATATGTAGTGAAACTTCCATATGAAAGTGAACCCATTGAGAACTCAAATGCAGCCAAGGATTCTCTCCTGTTACTCTTTCTAGGTTTCTTCTCAATGCTCTGAGCCTCATCATCCTCTGATTTGGGATATTTCTTGCTATGAGATGAACAAATTTGAAAGATGCTCGATGTCTCGCTCCTGCGACATCAACCTCTATTGGCCAATTTTGAGAGGAATGCTTCTCTTCGACAACATGGTGTGTGGCAAATTTCGACAACAGATATTGTTGCTATATTATTATTATTATTATTATTATTATTATTATTATTATTATTATTATTATTATTATTATTATTATTATTATTATTATTATAATTAGTTTAGTTCTACGTGTTTTGCACGTGTATTTCACAATAATCGCTTAAACTATATACACAAAAATAGCAAATCATCAAAAAATAGCAATTAATGTTAAACTAATTTCATACATATCAAGCTTGTTCGTTTTGACTCTCCGAGATTCAAATTATATCGAACAAAATCATTAACAGTTAAAGAGTATATATAAAGCATCGAGATTAACATAATCCTAAATTAAAGTATAATGGCTGAGAATTTTGTATTATAAGTTGGATAGAATACCAAATTTATTATTATTAATTACAAAATAATTTTATGATACAGCTATGCAAATTTAACTTTGTCTGAGCCTGGATCTTTTGAAAGCAACCTATCTGTACGAGGTAGGGATAAAATCTGCATGCACTTTGCTCTCTCTTTGAATAGAATATCAAGTTTTTTGTT
>NW_025885027.1:0-1381 GCF_002878395.1 Capsicum annuum
TATGTTTTCTAGATCCCACTCGTGACAATATACTGAGTATATTACTGTTGTTGTATATGTTAAATATACCTTCTAATATATGAGTGTGCCTCTTTTCCATGGGATAAATGTTGATTGATGAGCGACTATCTTATTTAAGACTTTGTTACACTCCACATCACGTTGAATTGAGTGAACCGTCTCATTTAACGGTTCAAACACGCTATCGATATAACATATTTATTTATTCGTCGTTCGTGTATATAAATGTATCCCCCCACCAAGGTCCCAACCACCACCACCACAAGAAAAAAGAAGCACCCTTATAATAATAGGACCACCATTGTTGGAAGTTGATTGGTAATATTCTATTAACTTATTTTAATCACTTAGTCAACATAGTCGCGCTTCGCGCGGTCATAAAGAAAACAAAACTTTTAAGATATAAAAGATAAGCTTATATAAGCCAATTATCTCCACAACTCTACATTATCGATTCTTAAACATATTTTGTTTAAACTAAAAAGTATAAAAATCATTATAGTCAACAAATTCATCATGCAATTTAGACAACATCATGTAACAAAATAATTAAATAAGGACTTACTCTAATTAATTTTGTTGAAATTATCTATCTATATAATAAAGGAGGATAGTCTAGCCTAAAATTAAGACAAGTTTCATATTGAGAACTACCTATTTGAATTTTTACAACAAAAACCATCATTTCATTACAAAAAGCTATTTTGTTGATAATTTAAATATTTAATATTATTTCATATTTCGTATTTAATAAATTACATTTCATATGTTTTTAATAATAGTGTTATTAGAAAAATAAATATGAATGATTTCATTACAATTGACTAAAGAAATATTACAAGAAAAAATTATTTAAGAGAATAATCAATTAATAAATAGTAACTGATCAATTTATATAGAAAATATTGCAATCATTTTGAATAAAAAATATTAAAAAAGGTTTCATCCCTCAAAATAATTAAGTTTGACCTATTTTTGTAAACAAATAAATGAATGAATATAAGAAAATCCGTAATTAGGAAAAAAATGATTGCTACATGTGTGTACATACTTGTGTTGATTTGGTGGATGTTTACAGTATGGTTGATACTCTTGATGGTTATGTGGCTTGTTTGTGAGCACTGTTGACCCGTTGTTGTTATTGAATATTTGTTATGTGACGATGCCTGGTTACTTGTTATTTGATTTATGTTGTGTACATGCTATTAAATTGAGTTGACCTATGATGCCTACCATTACATAGTGGTTTGTACTGATACTACCCTGTACTCTTCTTTTGTTGAGTGCATAAAGCGTTCTAGAGGCTCAGACATGACCTCACCTCTAGAGTTTGATAACAGATCTTGATCCAAGATTGAGC
>NW_025885028.1:0-1983 GCF_002878395.1 Capsicum annuum
TTACCTGTCTATACTCTATATCTTTCAAAAAACCAACACTACTGAAGTATCAATAGCAAAGTTGAACAAAGCAACAAGCCAAAAAATCAAGAAGTTCCTCTCTTTCACTCAACAAAAATGGTACCGCCAAAACAACCGACTGATTCCTTACCGCCCACCTGAAACAAGAGGCAATCATCGTCGTCTGATGATATACCTCCATTTTTGAAGCATCCAGAGGTTCGTATAAACTTTCACTTCATTCATTTATTTTATTTTAGTTTTTGGTTAAGCATTCGATGAGTATTGATTCTTTTTTTTTTTCTCTTCCTTGATTGTATCAAATTCAATTTTTTTTAGGTGGATGATGCACCTCCTTCTGTGAAGCGTCTAAAAGTGCACTCAAATTTCTACTTCATTCATTTTTTTTTTGTTTTTTTAATGTGTTTGGTTACTAAATTAATATTTTTGGTAGGTGATACCTCCTTTTCTAAAACGTCCAAGGATTCACTCAAAATTCTACTTATCTTTTTTTTTTTCTTGGGGTTTTTGCTAAGCGTTTGATGAGTAAATTGATTCATTTTTGGTTCTTTTTGATTGGTGTGAATTGTTTTTTTAGGGAGATGACTAGGTGGATACTTTGGAAAAAAAAATCGATGCTGCCATCTAAGAATTCAAAGGAGTTACACTCAACTGATCAACTAGAACTTGAAGCTGGCAACGTAGCTGACCAAAAAGTTAACAACACAGCTGACGAAAAGGCTGAGGCCGCGGCTGACGGAAAAATTGAGGCTGCAACTGACGAAAAAGTTGATGCTGCGGCTGACGGAAAAGGTGACGCTGCAGTGGACGGTGAAGTTTTTACACCTTCCCCAGTAGGTAAGTATTTTTTTGTTTTTTACTTCCTTAGTCCCTCCACTTTAGTCACACCTTACAGAAGGCAAGATATACTACAAATATAACGTCAACTTTTTTACATATCCAGTTTAAAAATAATTTATATATTTATTCTTATCAGTTTAAAAATAATTTATCTTTTTAATTCCTCATTTACCCTTGTTATTATTTATAATGACTTCACAATATATTTATTAGATTTATTATATTCAAAAAGGTGATATAATAAAATTATCTTTGATGTTAAGTCAATAATGGACAAATGAAAAATGGACGTAGGAAACACTTTATTTATCTTTTATATTTTCTTAGGAGAGTCTTTGATGTCATTCAGGTTTTGTATTGGACAAGCCTTGGTGCCGACTCATATCAGAGTATCCGGAGGTTTTAGATTAGTAGTATTTGTTTTTATTTAACTATTTTTCTGTTGAATATTGGTTTGTAGATTTGATATCTAATAGAATGTATATTCTGCAGAACCCAACAGTAGAGGATAATAAGACATTTTGGCGGTTGGTACGAACAAAGACACTCCTGTTGCGAAGACGTTCTTTATAAGGCTTGTAAATGTAGTGCTCTAAATTTGGACTGCCTTGACTTTCATGTTTGTTCAACAGTTTAAGTGTGTTTGCCATAATTCGAAACACGCTGTCTACTAGTGAAAATTTTAGTATGAAGATGCTTTTCAAAACAAATTAAAAGAAATGATTTTTTGTTTTCAATGCTGATGCACAGATCTTTTCTGGATCAGAATTATCTGTATTATCTTCAAAAATTCACTTTGGGCGCTGTTATATTTATTGGAATCTCTTCAAGCAATTGGATCAAACTATCTTTAGGCACTTTTCTTCCTGAGAGATTACCATATATAGAAATTTAAATATGAACATGTCGCATACTGAGGCGAAGTCAGGATTTCGATGAAAAGGGTTCAAAATTTGAAGAAAAACTAATCGAAGAGGTTGACATCTATTATATATACATAAAATATAATTTTAATAATATATAAATAATATAATTTTTTACCGCCCGTTCCAATGACTGCTCGGTCGCATATCGAAGGACTGCATTAGTTGACATTTGTTTGACTATTTTCTAAGGTTGTGA
>NW_025885029.1:0-3360 GCF_002878395.1 Capsicum annuum
ACTTAATTGGTGAATTGGAACAAAATGTGTGCTTTCACGCATATAAATCGCGTATGCGCACAATTTTTAACTAAAAATAATTTAAATAAAAGCCACTCCTTTCTTCTTTATACACCCCTACCCCCCCACCCACCCGCCATAGGTCTATTACCCTAAATCTCCCCACCATAGTGTGGACTATGGTTACCGCACATTGGAAATAGATTCTCTCACTTCCTTAGTTTTAAATTGATTAATCTGTTTTGACTTGATATAGAGTTTAAGAAAATAAAGAATCACATGATTTAAATCAAACTATATTGAATATATCAAAATATCTTTAATTTTGTGAATTAAATGTGATTTGGTAAGAAAATTGAGAAAATGAAGAATCTTATGTAGGAGTGTGCTTTGGTTGGTTCGATTCGATTTTATGTATTATCGATTTTGTTTATCGATTTTTAAATATGCTAAATCAATAATCAAACTAATAAGATATTTTTTATCAATTTTTGATTTGTCAATTTTTAGTCCTTAACAGTTCATTTTTCGGTTTAACTGATAAGAAAATATGCACAAAATTTTGTGAATTAAATGTGATTTGGCAAGAAAATTGAGAAAATGAAGAATCTTATGTAGGAGTGTGCTTCGGTCGGTTCGGTTTGATTTTATATATTATCGATTTTATTTATTAATTATTAATTTTTAAATATGCTAAACCAATAACCAAACCAATAAGATATATTTTATCAATTTTGATTTGTCAATTTTTAGTCCTTAACAGTTCGGTTTTTGGTTTAAACGATAAGAAAATATGCACAAAATACAAATAGTAATTTGGAATATTTTTATTGGTTTATCGGTTTACTCAATAACTCAATCAAAAAAATCAAAACCGAATCAATAACCCTATAATTTTTTTTAATAAAACCATTAAAAAATCGTTAACCCAATAACCCAATAATAATAAACCAATAATATTTTTATCGATTCGATTTATTGGATGGTTCAATTTTTGCACACCCCTAATCTTATGGTCTTAGGAGTAAAATAAAGTATCTTTAAGTGTATTAAAAATTCTTAATCTTTTTTTTTTGGTAAATTTAAAGTGACTTGTTTGAGAAAATAAAAAATTTATAATCTTAAATTAAAATTTATTAAATGTATTAAAATATCTTTAATTTTGTGAGTTTAATATGTCTTGACACAAAATTTAATCAAATAAAAAATCTATTCTTCTGTTCAATTTTAATTGGTCATCTTATTAAAAAGAAATGTCTCATATTAATTGATCACTTACTAAATCAGGATAGAATTAATTAGTTTCTTTTTATTTTACCTCTACAATTACTAGTATACATTAAAGGAAGAAGGATCAAATATGCCTCTGAACTTTGCAAAAAGGTTTAAATATACCCTCCGTTACAAATTTAGTTCACTAATGCCCTGCTGTTAGAGTTTAGGAGCATATTATACCCTTTGACGGTTAAATGATGTGCTGGAAATTTACAAAACCCCTTTCCTTTTTTTTTTAAAAAATATTAATTGCCACATAAATAAAATACTTACCACATCACAAAATATAAATCCACCCAACTCTTCTTCCCCGAAATTGACCCGTCCCAAGATTCATTATTCGTTCTTTAACTCTTCATTCAATCTTTTATTTTCAATTGGTTTATCTTCATTTGCCGGCCTAAAAGTTACATCAGTTAAACCCAACAGTAGAAAAAAAAAGTTCGTTCTTCTCTTTACAACTTTTTCTTCTTGCATTATTAGAACTATAACAATGATTTCCTATCCAGTGGGAAATTGTTGAATTTTTATTTAAATTAAATTAATAATTATAAGTTTTTGTAAGAGGTGTCTTTTAAATTAAAGAGTGTATCCTTTTAATTTGTATCTTTTTTAAAAAAGTGTGTGTTTTTATTATTTGATTTTCAACATCCCTATTTAAACCCAATTACTTATTTCTAACGTAACTTTTTTACATAAAACTTTTATTGAGTCTTTTCTTCTAAAAAAAATATTAAGTTCTGATTTCTTGTTTTCTAAAGGAATTTCTTCACTATTGACTTAGTGCATACCAACATGAGTTGTGGTGCAGTGGATGGGTCTGCTCCACCCTTAATCAGAGGTCGAGGGTTTGGCCCTAAGTATGGAAAAAACTCTGTTGGAAGCGCTTCCACCTTAATGGGCCCTGCAACGCGCGATCCGAATTAGTCAGGGCTCCAATACGGGCACTGGATACCGGATGAGAAACCAAAAATAAAATAGTGCATAATTCAATAGTCTTGTCATATCCACTAGAACTCTTCGCATACAGTCTCATAGAAATCTCACAGAGAAGAGGGAGCAAATATCATTTTTAGAAAAATATTTCGCATGTGTTTCAAGCCTCAAATCTGTGTTTGATGTTCATATTATTAACCCTTCATCTCATGTTGTTCTTTGTATATTTTTTGTTTATGAAACATATTTTTCAACACCCATTAACCCAAAACCGAATAGGTTGGATAGGTACTAGCGTAATGGGTGGTGCAATGGCTTCTCGCCTTCTCTTTGCCGGCTATTTTGTCACAATACTGCCGCAATCCTTCTAAAGAGATTTACAAAATCTAAAAATGAGAAGAGGTAAATGAAGTGAATAAATTTGAACTACGTAATAAATTGGTTAAGCATTAGCTATAAAATCTTATATCATTGATAATCACAAAATTCATGTAGGGAGTTCAAACAACTTAGCAATATCAGTTTTATGAATAGGATTAACACCTTATGTATTTATTAAAATCTTAAAGACATTCAAATAAAAATGACATACTTTCTCCCTTTTGTTTTACATACTTCCTCCCTTTTGTTTTACTTAATCCCTATACTAAAACTAGTCGTTTTAATTTTCTATGATATATAAAAAAAATTTTTCTCCTTTTCAATTTGTTTCTTAAATAATTGATAATGAAAAATTCTAATATCTGTTTTAGAGTTAATAAGAGAAAAATGTATAAATAAATGACTAACACATTATATTTGAATGTTGGTAGGTATACGCAATAATATTAGTCAAGAAGATATATAACGTGATGTACCCAATGATAGACGAGTAAAAAATAAGAATTAAAATTATAGAAAATTGTACTAGACAATAAAAAACATTGAAATAAGAAAATTGATGAACTAAATTTGACCAAATAAATGTCTTTAATAGATGCATTTAAGAGTGATGATACTTTAGATTTGTTCACTATAAATATATAATGAATAGATTGGGAAGAACATGTTTAATTTGGCTAAATACTATAAATAAGAAAATAGATTTAGTTTTATTCTTATAGAATCAAGCAAATTTAATGTAATAGTATGGTAGAGGAAAGTACTCAC
>NW_025885030.1:0-1823 GCF_002878395.1 Capsicum annuum
TCGGCAAGCGGTATTGTCGGGAGCCAGTCACGCCTAGGGGTTATTTTGGGATATGACAGACTGATTTTGAAATCATCCCTCTTTTCATTTAGAAAGAAAACATTTATAAATAGCAAATATTGATCAAGAGGAAAAGATGGAAAGGATTGAAGGTATGCCATCTTTTAAATTTGTTTTATCTTTTACTTGTAGAAATCAAAATCTCAATTTTCCCCCAAATTTGTCAATGGACTCTAGCCAAAGTATCCAATGTGGGTTGATCAAATGCCACACGAATCCTGCACCCTTCTCATGTCGACACGGGTTCAGCAGCAACAAAAAAGAGTCTGCAGAACGTACATTACCTGCTACTTCCATAAAAAAGTTCCAGGGTAATTCCATAAACCAGAGACTCAGAAAATGGGAAGAAATCAACCGACCTTTTCGTGCCTTAGTTGGAATTTGAACCCTGGTCATGACTGCTGGTTTATAACCTTGATTGCCTTACTCGTAAACGTATTTTTTAATTATCTTAACACATATAGATTTCTTATGATAATGCTCTTAAAGGATGATGTGTGCCGTCCTCTGTACACTACCAAACTTGATCTTGAATTTTTTTGTCTAAAAGGACGGTGCAATCACCCTTCAAGAACATTACCATGTGAAGCTTATAAACATTAGGAGACTTTAAAACACGGGTAATGCAATTTATGATAGATATTAAACTATGAAACTCAAAACAACCACTACACTTATGAGAGAGAAGAAAAGGTGATTTTTGACCATGCATGTAAATGAAAAACCATGATTTATCTGTAGTTCCAATGAGAGGATATAAAATATCAAATGCCAATTACATACAACAATTTAGGGTCACAAATCGCAACCTTTAGGTAAATCAAAATTCTCTGCATCATACCTCAAAATCAGCCATATTAATGCTGAGATTTGCCATCTCTTCAGGTGACCATGGCTTTCTCCACCATTCTTCGGCATCTTCACCATCTGTCAATTCTCCTAAAAGCTCAACCTTCCTTACGTCTATTATCCTTTTCATTGCCAGGTTACCTTCCTTGTTAGTTAGAGCAGCTAAGTCAGCTGCGACAAATCCTGGGGTTGAGCTAGCTATCTTCATGACATCAAATGCACCTTCAACTCTTAGGTTACGTGTAAGCACTGACAAAATTTGCGCCCTTGCATTTTCATCAGGAATACCCAAGGCAATTTCACGGTCAAATCTTCCAGGCCTCCTCAATGTTGGGTCGATAGCATCAGGTTTATTTATGGCCCCAATTACTAGGACATAGCCAGGTCCACAATTTGATCTGTCTGATTTTGTTTCACTATTTCTTTTATCTGAAGGTAAAGCGCTTTCCTCAGCATCATTAGGTTTTACAACTCTATGTGACTCATCCATGCACGTCAACAGCTGTGTTACAATGTGCTGCTCCATTTCTTTCTGTAAATTTTCTGTTTTGGAAGCAATTGCATCAATCTCATCAATAAATACAATAGAAGGTGCCGTTCGGTATGCCTTTGAGAACAGTTTCCTTATGTTCTCTTCTGATGCACCTGAAATTGAGAACTACCCAATTAAAATGCCCTTAGGTTGACAGCAATAAGAAAATGCACACCCACTCCTCAGAACACTCAACAAGACTGTCATAATACTGAATGATGCACCATGATTGCTGTTAAAATAGCAGGCTTACGGATCCCCACGAATATACTCCAAAGTGGACATTGGGAGCATATTCATTTTCTAAGGGGTAACACACTTCAAATATGTACAGCATAAATAGTAACAACAACAACAGCATGCCCAGTGTAATCTCACAAAG
>NW_025885031.1:0-3414 GCF_002878395.1 Capsicum annuum
GTTTTGATAGCACTTTATAAATGGATTAATTAAGGAGTATTGCCTATTATAATAAGATAAGTAGTAACGTGGTGACTACCAAGTGACTATCTTACTTGATGGCTTGAAGTCTAGAATTTTAGTTATTGAACCTTGTTTTGTTGATATGTGGTGAATAGCAATTACAATTGTTATGTGGCTAATGATGATAATAAGTTAGCACAAGTGATTATTAATGATATTGATGACTAAGTTATGATGTCGATTAGCTAATAATTAAGGATTTGTATGTTAATGTTTCAAGACATTAATTGATGTTAATGGTTTGATGTATAAAAGTATAGCCAAAATTAGAAGCCTTTTCTAGATGATGATTAATGCTATTATGATGATTAAAAATGTGCATTGTTTAGATGTGCCTATGATCTAGTAGTCAATCTTGACTATGCGATGAATGTTGGTTAAATAGTGAATGATAGTAAGTTATTATCCCGTGATAAAGATTGTGTAAAGAAACAGTTAGGCTAATAACTAGACGTCTTTCATAACTATTGAATTAGTAGTTAATGATGAGTATTGATTTTTTGATAAGTAGGTTATAGATCGAATGTATCGATGAGATAGTTTTCTAAGTGGTAAAATGATTATGGTTACGAGTAATTTTGTAAATTTTATTCAATCGTAGTAATTGATGAGGATTATGAATGTTGGCAAAATACCATTGTTGTACAATGTGGGAAAACATGGATAGTGATAAGTTAGGTATATATCTATGTACGTTGATGATTTAATCTTTGATGAACTCTTCGATGGTATAGGATGTCGTGATAGGTTCTATATTGTATGTTCATTTAGGTGTACTCCCCAGTGATATGGGACTTCTTACTGAGTTATTTTACTTTATGCTCTAATATATATAGGTGCATTAGTTTGTTATTTATGCAGTTGAATTGTATTAGTGTCGGTTTACGCTTGTGGATCAGTTACCCGTTCTATGTGATGATATTTGCATATGTTGACATGAAATGTCGTATTATTATTCTAGTTGATCATTTATTTTATGCAGCAATGATGGAAATGATTCAGGTTCGATTTTGTACCTTGACATAGAGACATTATATTGCTTTGTATCATCTGTATATCATAATTTAGTTTAGTCGGTCAATGATACTTACTGAGTATCCATTATTGTGGTACTCATAGTATACTTTTGTAACTTTTTGGTGTAGACCCGAGTACTAGTTTTCGTCGCTGAGTTGAGTTTGTATAGAATAAATCTTTCATAGACAGGGTGAGCTCTTAGAGTTTTAACTCACCCGTTTCCTTCTATAAATGTTTAGTCTTTTGTATTCGAGATAAATGTATAGACTAGTTTGGACTTTTGAGTTTTATTTCCTACTATCAAACATAGATGCTCTTGTACTGATATTACCAGTTCAGGGGATTGGTATAGATATTTTTACTGTCTTATTTTAATTAAAAACTGTTGATTATAATTGTATTCTTATATTTAGGCCCGGTTCGGCATTTTTACCTAAGTAACCTATTTCCTTAGCTCTGTGTTACAGTGTTGGCTTACCTACTAATGGGTGTTAGTATGTACCATCATGACTCATGAATTGGGTTTTGATAAATTGGTATCAGCTCCTAGGTTTCACTGGTATTGTCGGGACAAGAGCAAGTTTCTAATAGTTTCCTATAGATCAGAATATTGATGTTTTTTCCTATCTTTTGGAGGCTATGGGACATTCTTAAGAGTTCCTCACTTCTTTCACTCATATTATGCTAAGAGTTTGAATTAGCTTGTAGGATATTTTCTAGACTTTACTCTTTTCCAGATACCTAGGACACGTGCTACAGTTTTACATAATAAGGGTCCTAAGACTGAGCCCAGGTATCCTACTCATCTTTTAGGATAGCCTCGTAATGTGTTCCCAGTTAGGTATGAGGATGGGCCACCTGCCTAAAACCCTATTCCTATACTTGAGGCAGAGATTTTCCCGCCATAATTAGCGGTAGGCCAGAGAGCAGCCTAGGCTCTACTAGGTTATATTTCTTCTTCTTTTCTCAAAGACTCCTTGATTCAGCTATTGGGTATTATTAATGGTGTGACATCTGATAGTGTACAAACTACTAAAAAGCAAAGCATCCTGCAGCAGTAGCTCCTGGAGTTGAGGTTACTCCAATATCGACAGTTATTCAGCCGATAGTCGCTCAACCAATTGTGACCTAGTATGCTATGTCTGCTGAGGAGTAGAAGATATTTGGCAGATTTATGTGGTTGGCTCTACCTAGGTTTTCTGGTGATCCTAGAGAGGATGGATTTGAGTTTTTTACCACTTGTGAGGATAGACTTTGTGGTTTAGACCTTATTAATACTCATGTTGTTGATTACACCTTATTTTCGTTTGCTTTGTCTTCCCCACACTGGTGGAGATGTTTTATGAGTTCTTGGATACTTGGATCTTCTCACCTATGATGGACTCATTTCTCCAAGATGTTCTTAGAGAAGTATATGCTGTGCAGCCTTAGAGATTTAATGAGGGATTAGTTCACTAAGTTTAGAGCAGGGTTCTATGACAGTCTCCAAGTATGAGGACCACTTCCATGAGTTGCCCAGGCATGCGAGTTCTATTTTCGATAGTGAATATGAGAGAGTTTGGTGCTAATCTTATCATTCTGGATATGCTAGATTTCAATGTGATTCTGGAGATAGACTGGTTATCCAACTATCATGCGGTCATAGATTGTTTTTCCAAGACTGTTACCTTAGCCATCCCCGGCGTACCCCTAGTGGTATGGAAAAGAGCGATTAGCGACTAAAAGATAAGGATTATTTCCAATATTTGATCTAGGAGACTTATATCGATGGGTTATAAGTTTTATCTCACTTATATATGTGATACTCCTGTAGAGAGTCCATCGCAAGACTTTGTTCTTATTATTTCTAAGTTTCCTGATGTGTTCCCTACCGTCTTCCTGGCATTCCCCCTGACCTTGAGATTGAGTTTGTATTGACCTTGATCCTAGAACATAATATTTTTCTATGGAACCTTATCATGTGGATCCGTTCGAGCTTAAGGTTCTGAATTCACAGCTTTAGGATCTTCTTGGTAAGGGTTTCATTAGACCGAGTGTATCCCCACAAGGAGCTCCTTTATTTTTTGTAAATAAGGAAGATGGATTCATGCATACGTGTATTGACTATAGGCAGCTTAATAAGGTGACGGTGATGAATTACTAACTTCAAGGTGCAGCAATTTTTTCTAAGATTGATTTGAGGTCATATTATCATCAGCTGAGGATTCGGGCTAAGGATGTCCTAAAGACGGCTTTTAAGGCCTGCTATGATCATTATGAGTTCTTGGTGATGTCTTTTTAGCTAACTAATGCCTTAGCCATGTTCATGGATTTGATGTGCCATGTGTTCAGACA
>NW_025885032.1:0-1514 GCF_002878395.1 Capsicum annuum
ACTAACGAAGATCATAAAACATTAGATAATTTAATTACGATAATATCTAATTTAGAATATGAATTAATAAAACATCTTAAGTCAAGAGGATAAAAATGAAAATTAAACCAACCAATAATATACACGAAATAATTTACTTAAAAATAAATACTTATTACTTAATAACTATTTATCATCTAGTAAAGTTAGCAATAGATCTATTTCACAAGTTATCCGCACCCCCTACAAATGGTATCTGGATCCATATAGCTTTTGGATTATTAGATTTCAGTGCAAACTACACAGTTCAGAAGAAGTATAGTAAAACAGGCCAAGTAATATTCATATCAGGTTTAAGTTCACAATATCATTGACAATCTAAAATTAATAAGAACTTAACTTCTATTTCCTTTTTTACTTTTGGAAGCAACACAAAAGTTTTTCTTTTAAAAGTTAAAAACAGTAGTTTTATAGTATATGAATATTGTAAAGAAACAAAAACTAATGGATTTTCAATTCACGTACAATAGCATAACATACTTCTTATTGATAACTGATAGTATTTTGTCAAAAAAAATTACATAATATGTAATTTATAAGTATCACAAATATATTTAATAGGGTTTCACTTGTTGAACTAGTTATCAATTGGTAACATATAAGTACAGAGACATTTAGTTAACAGAGACATTTCTTTATTCCAAAAGTTCTTAGATCCAAGACCTTTGGTGTACAATTCATAGAAGAAAGAGGTGAGATTAGGGTAAAATGGTACCCATAATCTTTTTTAGTTTAGAGAAAAAAATATTTATAAAATGGAATGAAATAAAACATGTATTTTACACTCAAAAGGAAAAAAAAAAGTCTAATTCCAAAAACTTTAATTCCAAAGACTTAGCCCCAGTCTAATTCATAGAAATTCCATATGATAGGGTCCATTTTTGTGGAGAAAATAATTTCTTTCAAGTATTTTTTTTCAACAACAAACATTCTTTCAATAAATTCTGAAATTAATTAAATTCGTTGATTCATGTCCATCATAGAAATTTCAAATGAAAGTCACTTAACACACAAATTTCTTTAACTTTAATTTTTTTTTTTTATTAGGATGTGATAACTAGTAAGAGAACGTACTCTTTACTCTAAAGTCTCAATCATCATTGACTTAGTATACATTTAGTCTTCGAGAGGCATCTTCCTTTAACGACTTGCATAAAAGGATTATCAAGATTTTTCAAGTCCTTGCATGAATCTTGCCATGAAAATTTCACACAAATCCCTTTCATTTTGATTTTTCATTTTGATGTGATTAATCATTTGGTAAACGTATCTCTTACTCTAAGTCCAAATACCATAATATAATGTACTTCTTTGTCACAACCCGAACTAGGGCCTAGCCGTGATGGACATCTCGAACCATGAAGGCCCGAACGTCTTACTCTATCTGGTAGTCATGCACAACATTCATATAATAAGAGAAGATGCGAAAATATAATCTGATACGAAAACATGGTCATTAACTCTGAGTTTCAAGA
>NW_025885033.1:0-8010 GCF_002878395.1 Capsicum annuum
CAATTCTTCATTCTTCTTTATGCTCACATAAAATGTGAGCATAAAGAAGAATGAAGAATTGGAGACAACTTATAAAAAATTTAACTCCATAAAATAATTAACTATAACATAATTCCACAAGAAAAAAGAGAAAGAAGAGAAACAAACCTAAATCAATACTAGACGAATTAGGAGAATGAGAAAAGTAAGGTGAAAGTAAGATAAGGAAATAATGAGAACTCTTTGAAAACTTGAAAAGTAAAATGTAAAGTGAAGCAATTGAAGAGTTATAGGTTTTTATATTAATATTGAATTTTGTATTAATCTGTTTCTAATGGATAAATATTAGGGAAAAGGATAGCAATAGCACCTAAAACTAAAATAATATCATAAAAATAGCACTCAAAATTAAATACCCTATAAATAGCCACAAACTAATTTCACTAGCTAACCTTCACTGTCATACGCTTAAACATAATCGAAGATGTCGTTAAAGTAACTTTATCTTTCTTTCTTTCCTTTTCATTCACAATTTCCTTTCCATTCAAACTCCCAAACCTCCATTCTTTTACCTTTTTCGATACTTCAATTAATCTTTCTTATTCTATAAATTTTGTATAAATCTCCAAAAATCTGCATTCAATTAGCTTCCTATAATTTTTTCCATTGTAAATTTGCTTAAAATTGATACAAAATAATGGCTTTAACTTCAGTTTTAGTTTCAATAATGATAAAATACGGAGGTCAGTGGATATCTGATGTTGAATTTAAGTGTATCAATGTGGTATAAAAGAGTATCAACTGAGTATAAGAATTGCATGTGCATGCAAAGAATTCCCTCTCCCTTTTTAAAAAAGTATATTAATGTAGTATAAAAGTGTATCAATGTGTTATAAAAATATATTAAATGGGTATAAAGACTGTATGTGCATCCATAGGTTCCCCTTCTCTTTTTTTTTAAAAAAAGTGTATCAATGTGGTATAAAAGTGTATCAAACTGGTATAAAAGAGTATCAATTGGGTATAGAGACTGTATGTGCATGCAAAGGTTTCCCTTCTCTCTTTTAAAAAATGTGTATCAATCTGGTATAAAAGAGTATCTATTGGCATATTCTTTTTTTTTGTTATCTTTACATGCATCAAAACATCTTCGACTCACCGTGATTAAGTCAGCCTCTAAGAAGAACATCTCTGACTCACCTTGATTGAATCAGCCTCTGAGAAGGAGATGGACCAAGACATGACTTTTCTCTTACCCTGAGACCTCATTATTTTATTTTCTTCTTCTTAAAGTTTAAAAAACTATGACATTGCTTCAAGTACAAACCTGTATGTAATGATTCTGTAAAATAATCATCATTAACAACAAATTTGAGGTCAAAATTGACCGATTTACCCGTTAATTTTAACTTTCCTTTATTTCCTATTTTTTGCTTCATGTCCATAGTTTTCAATGCTCCAATGCAAGAAACAACAAATCGATTTTTAATATTGATCATAAAATACAGTAAATTGATCGATGTATAATAGAGGAGAAAAAAAAGATTTGAGAAAGTATATTTAGAAAAGAAAAGTGATTTAAGAGTAACAACTATAAAGAGCATTTAATTTCCTTAATTGTGTAAGGAGAGTGGTTTTGGGCCAAGTGGCTAAAAAAAGAAAATAAATTGGGTCGATTGGCTCTAATTGTCCATATTTTCATAGTGTGGGCCATTTCTTTTTAAAATGGTCAGTTCATGTCCTTTTCCCTAAATATTATAACTAAAGGCCCAAGAATATATATCTATTTTCTAAATATAAAAAAGTTATAAAAGTAATTAGAAAGTAGATTATAAGTAATATTTTTTTACGTATAAAAAATTAAAATTATATATGTATTATGTCGGTTCAGTTTAGGTTCGGTTTGATTTTATTTTTGCTAATACCAAACCAAACTAAGAATGATCGATTTTTTTTTTGAACACCAAACCAATCAAACCAAATCATAAGTCGGTTTTTTTCCTCAGTTTGATTTGATTCATCGGTTCGGTTTGACTTAACGGTTCGGTTTATACACCCCTAACCGTCGCAGCATAGACAGTAAACCCCTATTCTGCCTAGGTGCGATGGTTAGGACCTATGGATCGTCGACCCAGCGACGGACCGTCACACCCACCGTCGCATGTTTCGTTCAGTTATTTTAAGTCATTTTTGAAAAGGGCTTTTTGGTCTTTTACCACCCTTTCTAATACCTAATAATATCAGACCAAGGCTCCTGCCTTCATTATTCATCTACAACATCAAAAATTAGGATTTTTATCTCAAAGATCTATTCCTAAACTCAAGATCCAAACCCTTCTTCAAGAAAATCAAGAGATTCAAGTTCTTCAAGTCATAGGACTTCAAGAAACTCACAATCAAGATATGTCATGTGTTGATTCATGGGTCTCTTTCACCCATGAAGCTCAAGGATCTCTTTTCAAAATTTAAGATTTGTGTATTTATAAATATTCATGATTTAAATTTAATTAAAAATTCATGTTCATGATGTTGTAGGGTTTTGATTCATATTTTAAAATATATGTTCCAATGATTGATCCCAATATATGATGATTTGCTTAGTATTCATGATAAACCCTTCAATTAACAAGTTGATTGATGTATCCATGATTATTAGATATGTTGATGATTGTTTAACCAAAGCATGCTCCCAATGTGTTTGATTAAATGCCTATGTGAAGGAAAAGTGTCATATCAATATAAGAATATGAAATCCCCATTTATGTACAAGTTCATGCATGTCAAGTGTTTGATGAAATGTCTTAGTCAATGAATTATGAATATATGTGTGGCCATTGTGATGTTTTAGAACTTGTACTTCATGAAATCTCCAACTTATTATATTATGGATTGTTGATGTTGGTCATGTATTCAAGAAAGTCATGTTTTGTCAGTTTCTTCCCATCGAGTCCTGGGGGTACTTGTACTCAAAATTTTAGTTGTGTGCCTAGAATCAGTGTCATGTTTTTATGATAATCTCAGTCAAGCCATGATCAGTAGAATTCAGTCAATTACATGACTCAGAAAAACTCTGTAAATTCAGTATCAGTCCAGTAATCTCAGTTAATTATCAGATCTCAGTAATTTTTCGTCAGTCCACGAAAATTTAGTTAACTCAGTCCAGTCAGTTCAGTTAATCATGTTCAATGTCTATTCAGATGGGAGTAAAAATTAGACCGAGCGAACCCAAGGATGGGAACCCACCTGTTATATGAGAGTGTGATTCTTAGAAGCAATCCTTGCGTTCCAGAACTACGTAGCTAGCGTAGGTTGAGACATCATAGCCTGTTATATGAGGGTAGATGAGGTGGCTCAACCTGTTATATGAGGGTTCTCACCGTTCTCACTAGAGTTACCTGTTATATGAGGGTTACTTACAGTTTGTCCTTACCAGTGGCGCGGTATTGAAACCCTTCCAATTGAGGTTACAGATTGGACCTCAACTCATCTATAATAGCTTATTAGGGGCATGTTGGTTAAAGGACTACTTCCCAAGTTTTAGTTACAGAATCTGGACTGTCAGATACAGTCATTCAGTCTCAGTAAAAGAACTCAGATAGTTCTTCAAATTTCAGGACTGTCAGATACAGTCAACTCAGAACAGTACGAAACTCTGCTAGTTCCATCAGAACCTAGACTGTCAGATACAGTCACTCAATATTAGTTATTTCAGTTATACAGCTATCAGTATCTCATGTTATCAGTACTCAGACTCAGTTATCATGTTATCACGATCTCAGTTACAGTTATTATGTATTCATACATGCATTCCCACATTCATGTTATCCAGTCAGTTAGTATAGTTCATGCATGTGAACCTTTGCATTCAACCTACCTCACATGCATACCAGTACATTCAAACGTACTGGCGTATTTGCACTATGATATTGTATACCATGGGTTCAGAAGCACGAGCTCCAGAGCATCAGTAGCATTCCAGTCTCAGCAGTAAGAGTTAGCAGTGAATCCTCATCCTTTGAGAACATGACCATTACTTTATTATCTCATTAATTAATTTATTTCTGTAGTTGGAGTTAGTTGGGGATATGTCCCATCAACTCCTTATTCAGACAGTTTAGAGGCTTTTAGACTACAACATGTTTCAGACAATTTATTTCAGTTTTGGGTATTGTTATACCCTATTATAGACATTGTTTTATATTCAGTATTAGTTCCGTTTTGAACCTTATGGCCTTACAGCTTATATTCTGCATAATTACAGTATATTATTTAGTGCTTAGTTACAGATATCAGTCATGGGTTAGCTTGTGGTCCTTCGGGGTCATGAGCACTGTGTAACGTTTCGGGTATCAGACTCGGAGCGTTACATTAGTTGTATTATTTTGATATCTCTATTATCGTGTTATTTTGCTATTGTCTACAGATGGTAGATGAGTGTCGGACGATTTTGAGAAAATTTTTGTGTGTAAAAATTAGATTTAATTGTATTGTTTTAATGTCTCTATCATAATATTGTTTTGTTGCAATTTACAGATGACAGATGAATGTCGATCGAGTTTTAAAAATATTTTTGATAAAGATTAGGTTTAATAAATAAATTTTTCATCTTTACATACTCAAAAGATATTAAATTTAATTATTATATTCATCTTTATTATTTAAACAAATATCCTTTTTAATATAATGTTTAAACTCATTAAAGTAAGGTACATACGCAAGGCTGGTACACCTAAACTAGTATAATGGAAAATACATCGCATCAAATGTGAAACTTAAGGGTGTTAGGATTTTGTACCACGTGTCGTCAAAATTTCATGTAGGGGCATTTCATGTCCACTATATTTACACACGAAATTATGTCATGAAATTCCAATGGCCCTTAGTAAGCAACTGACCCTAAACTCCTCACCGAAGTTACAATAATGCCCCTACATGAGCTGTTGATCCTAAGCGTCTCACATTCTGGCTTAATATATAGATTAATACTATAAGTTTTTCTTTAATTTTTCACGTTAAAAATTAAATTTGTGACTAGCAGCGCATAAATTCTTTAAAATGTACTCTTAAATAAGTGATTTTTTTTTGCTTCGGCATCCTTTAATTAATTACTCACTTCTACAAAATTAAAGTAACTTTACCAACTTATCAATTGTTAAATTTAATCCTTTTTTTTTTTAAAAAAATGATATTGATTACTATTATTTAAATTCAAGGGCATATTAGAAAGATTATGATCGAAGTATTCTTGAAGAATTAACATACACTTATTTAGAAATAAAATTACAATCCAAAAAAAATACTTACGAAGAAATTAAGGAACTAGAACATAATTTTTTCTTCTATACTTCTTTTGTTCAAGTTTATTTGTCACAATCAAAACTAAACAAAACAATTAGTATATTATTTTAATAATATTGGTGAATGCAAAATGAACTGTTTGTCGTATTTCTCCTTCGATGGAGAAAACTCAAAAGTTATGCTGCTGCGTTGAAATCATGGACCTACTGATTTTGCAAAAGAAAATAATATTGATAAATTATTTTGTACCTTAAAAAAGAAGGGAAATAAGCAATTGCTATGTGTTTGCGATTTTGAGAATTAGTAACCTAAAAGGTTGTTCTTTCTTGTTTTAATATTTGGCTAGAAACCAACAAGGAAATACCTTTGACTAATGATGTCCACTCACAGATGCCACCTCCTACACACGCCAAATGATCATTCGGTTAGAATTAGTTTCGTCGAGTGGCTATTTACCGAGGTTAAGAATTTAGGTGCTTGTTTTGTAGAATTATTTTAATTTTAAATGTTATTTTTGTTCTTTCCTCTTAAAATTACAACTAGCACTTTATCCACTCCTATTAATTTAGAATCGTAATTATAATTTTGGCATGTTGGAATGATTACCCAACCCATAATTTAATAGGACTGTATTAAGATTCTTAGAGTCCATTCACAAATAAGGATTTCGTCGTATGCTCAATGATAAATTAAGACGAAGGAACTATTACACTTTAATAAATATGTAAACAACAAATTTTAAATTCTAACAAAAAATATAATTAAAACTTTACTTGAAATCAAACTAAAAACGAAACTATCAAATTTGTACTAAGACCAACATACCAATAAAAAACATCATATGTTACTAAAATTGTACTGAAATCCACAACCCAATTAAAAAGATCCCTACATAGTAAACATTGCTAACAATTTGAAGCCTTGAATAATTAGTTTATTAAATGTTATTGAGATCATTTAATTGTGTTTTGATCTTGTTAATGACACCAAACTGCTCTGGAATAGGCTAATTACCGGAGATAAGAATGAGTGAATCTATTTCGAAAGCATGTCTTACTCTAATAGAGCGTAGATTTTTTTAGAGTTCTTGACCTCTATTCCAACTTAAATATCATATGCTTGTGTGAATAGCTACTGAAAGGGTATATGACTCGATGAATCTTTGCGACTATGCCATTCTTGGTGACGATAATCACCAACGAGAAGGTGACGGCCACCCTAGTCTATCCAATACTACCACCCTAGTCTAGCCAATACTATCTCTTAAATATTTATAGAAGCATTTGAAGTGTGATATAAGTTTTAAAGGATAACAAAAATATTCTTTAACGATGGGTTGGCCTGAGAGTAAATTTCATTCATGATCACTTAGCTTTGTGTTTATTACACAAAAGTCATTTTTCTTTTATTCATTACACAAAAGTCATTTTACTTTGCTTTGGCCATCACTAAAGTTATTATGGTCAGATTTTACAATAATTTCACCGAAAAAATGATGTGACAACCTTAATTAATTCTTAATTTTAATTTAAGGGAATATAATATACTACCCTTATCTTGACCCTTTTTTGTACGTGTCCAACCAAATTTTCCTTATGTATTATATAATGGAAGAATAGTATTTTCTTAATAGATTAGGCTACCCAGTGACGTGTGTTTTCATAAAAATAAAATGGTTGCTATTTTTGTTAAACTAAAATTTATAAAAATGAGGGAAAAATAGAACAAGATAATGACTTTTATGTAATAAATGAAAGAAAAATAATTTTTATGATATAAATATAAAGCTAAGTGATCATGGATCGCTGGCCTAATTCAGCCCACAATCTATATTGAGCTGAGTTGGACCGGTCATTTAAGGTCCAATTGGTTGTGCAGGTGCCCAGGTTGGGGAGGGATGCAATAAGTTATGCGCTTCTTCGGGTAGGCTACAGATACAACTATTATAAGTACTAAAAATTATTTGTATACATAATAAAATAAAAAATATAATTTAAATGAAAATTACTTATATATTAAAAAAGTATGTAATTTAATACAACAAAATTATCAGTATTTGGTTGAGAAAAAATATTTATGTTTGTTAGTGATAGTGGAGATGACTTACAATAGTAGTTGCGGTAACAATGATTGATGTTAGTGATTAATAATATTGGTGGTTGACAATAGTGACGGTAGCAGAGATAGTTACTGGTGGTGACTACTAATTATGAATAGAGTGATGAATATCATTCAACACCAGAATATTCTTCAGACCTATTAAGATTTAATTCTAAATCTGATTGATTAAAACTTATTCAAATTAATAGAAAACAAATACACTTAATAATATGCAGATTAATAACTGCACAAGGGAAAACAAATGAGCCCTTGTAGATATGTTTTTAGACCAGTAATAGATAGAAGTAGAGATAATCAAGAAAGATACCAGGGAAAATTTTGATTTGCCCTTCCTTTCCTTCTCTGGTTTGGAATAAACCGTTAATTCTATATCTGATTTAACTCGGAAACTCAACACTTGAATCAATATAAGGGCAATTAGTGCCCTCTGTTCATTCATACTTCTTATTCTCGCAAAATATTACTCTCTCTCACACACACACATTGCTTACTTTCTCTGTTTACGCCATGGAAGACGACGACATTATTGTTATTGATGCAGAACCAACTAGCCATTCTCTTCCTCCGTCGACTTCCGCTACTGCTGTTGATCTGTCTTTTCTTAGGGAAGAC
>NW_025885034.1:0-5702 GCF_002878395.1 Capsicum annuum
CGTAACTAAGCTTGAAGATCCGATTTCAAGGAAATTCCTCCGTCAATCATCAAGAATCTTCTTTCTAAGGTATGCGTGAGTTGATTCATGGACTCCTTTTATCCATGAAGCTCAAGAACCATCTTCTAAATTTTTTATTATGATGTTTATGTTGTTGGTGGTTGATGTTCATGTGGTTGGAGTTTGATGATGCCTAAGATGGGATCTTTGTATGTTTATTGTGAGGATATGGTGGTATTTAACGTATAAATATGTGAAATTGGTGGTTGAATATTTGTAATCTTGATGAATCCACCTATGCCTAAGATGTGCATGTAAGGTGTTTGTGAAAATACCTAAGGGAATAGAAATCATGCTTTTATGACATAATAAGACCTAAATGACTATTTCATGTTCTAAGTTTATGTTCAACGTGATCCCCATGCTATTTTCTTGAATTGAAGAAGTTGTACGAGATGCTCATGATATTGTTGCAATATGGAATGACCATGTTATTGAAGCCATGCAAGTATACACATGTTGTGTGCATTCACGATCATGTGATAGTTTGTTCAGAATCATTCTTATTATGAAGGCCTTACTTATGATATTGTGAATTCTGGACTCAAATCTTGTGATCAAGTCATGTCATGTGTGTCAATTTTCTCCTATTGAGTCCTGGGGGTACTTGTACCCAAAAAATATAGCGGTGTGCCTAAATCCATGTCATGTTTCACGATATCCAAACTCAAGCTATGATTCCATAGACTTCAGTCAGTCATGTAACTCAGGAAAACCTCATGATCTTAGTCAGTTGTCAGATATCAGTAACATTCCACAATCAACGGAATTCAGTAAGATTAAGTCATGCACAGTCAGTTATTCATGTCCAGTCCCTCCAGATGGGAGTAGAGGTTTTCACAGAGTGAACTCAAGGATGGGAACTCACCCGCCAGTTCAGGGTGTGATTCTTAGTAGTAATCCTTGTGTTCCAGAACTACGTAGCCAGCATAGGTTGATACTTCTTAACCCGTCAGATTAGGGTTGTTGAGGTGGCTTAACCCATCAGTTTAGGGATCCCACATTTCTCATTTAGTACCCACCAGATAAGGGTCACTCACTGGATGTCCTTACCCGTGGAACGATATTGAGACTCCTCAAATCGAGGAAGAGATTGGACCCCAGCTTAGCCATAACGGCATACATGGGGCATGTCGGTTAAACACTACTTCCCATAGTTTCAGTATCAGTCTGAATAAAAGAACTCAGGGCGTTCTTCAAATTTCAGTATATATAGGACTGTCAGATATAGTCGTCCATGTTATCAGTTTCAGTATCAGTTATGATAGTTATCAGTAAATCATGTATTAGCTTACAGATCATGCTATCACGTACTCACGGTCCTAGTTTCTATATATGTGTTTGTACTCCCATGTTTATATTAGTCAGTCAGTGTTGTTCATGCATGAAACCCTTTATGTTCAGCCTACCTTCCTCGTATATTCAGTACTCCAGTTGTACTGACGCATTTGCGCTATGGTGATTTCTTTTCATGTTACACTATAGGATCCGAGACACGAGCTCCAGCCCAGCAGTAGCAGTAGCATTCCAGTCGCAGAGACACAGTGAGTCCTCATTGATTCGAGGACAATATGATTTGATACAACTATTTATTTCTTTAGTTTAGTTTTACGGAGTTAGTTGGAGACATGTTCCTTCAACTCCTTATTCAGATAGTTTAGAGGCTTTCAGATTTATGTTCAGATTTACGTTTAGACTTAGCTTTCAAATAGAGTTGTTTTGGGTATTCTCACCCACATGATTTTATTCAGTAGAACCTTATGGCCATATAATTCTATGTATTCCGCATTATTATATCATAATTTGCTGTATAAAGGTACAGGTATCAGTCATGGGTTAGCTTGTGGTCCCTAGGGGTCATGAGCACCGTGTAGCCTTCTGATTCAGCGAATCGCGGTGTTACAAAAGTCCATGCACTTAACCATTTTGAAATAACTAAGTGACCAACATAACATCATTCAAAAAAAAAAAACTTCTATAAAGTCCTTACACTTAACTATTTTCAAGTAACTAGGTCACCAACCAAACAATAGTCAAAATAATAAATACCCTTTAAAGTCCATGCACTTAACCATTTTCTAGTGACCAAGTCACCAACCAAACCACATTCAAAATAAAAAATCCCCTTTAATGTCCCTACACTTACCCATTTTCAAGTAACTAAGTCACCAACCAAACCACAGTCAAAATTAAAAAATCCTCTCTTAAGTCCCTACACTTAACCATTTTTAAGTGACTAAGTATCATTACCAAACCACATTCAAAACACAAAATGACCTCTAAAGTCCCTACACATAACTATTTTCTAGTAACTAAGTTACCAACCAAACCACATTAAAAACACAAAATCCCATTTAAAGTCTCTATAAAGCCAAAAGGACATTCAAACCACAATATCCCTTTAAAGTACTTACACTTTACTATTTTCAAGTAACTAAGGCACCAACAAAACAATATTCAAATCACAAAATATCTTTTAAAGTCCCTACACCTAACCATTTTTAAGTGACTAAGTCACCAACCAAACCACATTAGAAACACAAAATCCCCTTTAATATTCCTACACTTAACGATTTTAAAGTGACTAAGTATCAAACCAAATCCACATTGAAACCACAAAATCCCCTTTAACTTCCTTACACTTTACTATTTTTGAGTTACTAATGCACTAAGAAATAATATTCCAATCACAAAATACCCTTAAACTCCCTACACTTAACCATTTTTAAGTGACTAAGTCACCAACCAAACCACATTTGAAACACAAAATCTGCTTTAAAGTTCCTACACTAAACCATTTTCTAGTAACTAAGTCACCAACCAAACCATATTAAAAACAAAAAATCCTCTTTCAAGTCACTACACAACCATTTTCAGGTAACTAAGTATCAAAACCAAACCACATTCCAATCACAAAATCATCTTTAAAGTCCCTACACTTGACCATTTTCTTGTAACTATGTCACCAACGAAACCACCTTCAAAACACAAAATCACCTTTAAAGTCCCTACGCTTAACTATTTTTTAGTAACTAAGTCACCAGCCAAACCACATTAAAAACACAAAATCCCCTTTAAAGTCCCCACACTTAATGATTTACAAGTGACTACGTATCAAACCAAAACCACAATCAAACCACAAAATCCCCTTTAAAGTCCTTACACTTCACTATTTTCAAAAAACTAAGGCAGCAACCAAACAAAATTCAAATCACAAAATACCCTTCAAAGTCCCTACACTTAACCATTTTTCAGTGACTAAGTCACCAACCAAACAACATTAGAAACACAAAATCTTCTTTCAAGTTCTTACACTTAACCATTTTCAAGTAACTAAGTCACCAACCAAACCACATTTAAAACAAAAAATCTCCTTTCAAGTCCCTACAGTTAACTATTTTTAGGTGGATAAGTATCAAAACCAAACCACATTCAAAACACAAAAATCACCTTTAAACTCCCTACACGTAACATTTTCTAGTAACTAAGTCACCAACCAAACCACATTTAAAACACAAAATCCCAATTAAAGTCACTACACTTAACGATTTTCAAGTGGATAAGTATTAAAACAAAACCACATTCAAACCATAAAATCCTCTTGAAAGTCCCTACTCTATACTATTTTCAAGTAACTGAGACACCAACTAAAGAATATTCGAATCACAAAATAACCTTCAAAGTCCCTACACTTAACCATTTTCAACTTACTATATCACCAATAAAACCTCATTTAAGACCATAAATTCTCTATAAAGTCCCAACACATAACCATTTTCAAGTAACTATGTCACCAACTAAACAATAGTCAAAACAACAAATACCCTTTAAAGTTCATACACTTAACCATTTTCAAGTGACTAGGTCACTAACCAAATCACATTCAAAATAAAGAATCCCCTTTAAAGTCCCAACACTTAACCATTTTCAAGTTACTAAGTCACCAACCAAACACCATTCAAAACAGAAAATCCCCTTCAAAGTCCCTACACTTAACGATTTTCAAGTGACTACTTATCAAAACAATACCACATTCAAAACACAAAATCCCCTTTAAAGTCTCTACACTTAAACCTTTTTCAAATAACTAATTCACCGACCAAACAACATTCGAAACACAAAATACCCTTTGAAGTTCCCACACTTAAGAATTTTCTAGTAACTAAGTCCCTAACCAAACCATATTCTAAACAAAAAGTCTCCTTACAAGTCCCTACACTTAACAATTTCCAAGTAACTAAGTATCAAAACCAAACCACATTCAAACCACAAAATCACCCTTAAAGTCCCTACGCTTAACTATTTTCTAGTAAATAAGTAACCAACCAAACCACATTCAAAACACAAAATCCCCTTTAAAGTCCCTACACTTAACGATTTTCAAGTAACTAAGTATCAAACCAAAACCACATTGAAACCACAAAATCCCCTTTAATGTCCTTACACTTTACTATTCTTGAGTAACTAAGGCACCAACTAAATAATATTTCAATCACAAAATACCCTTTAAAGTCCCTACACTTAACCATTTTTAAGTGACAAAGTCACCAACCAAACCACTTTTGAAACACAAATTCCCCTTTAAAGTTCCTACACTAAACCATTTTCTAGTAAGTGAGCCACCAACCAAACCACATTAAAAATAATAAATCCTCCATCAAGTGACTAAACTTAACCATTTTCAGGTAACTATGTATCAAAACCAAACCACATTCCAAACACAAAATCATCTTTAAAGTCCCTACACTTAACCATTTTCTAGTAACTATGTCACCAACCAAACCACATTCAAAACACAAAATCTCCTTTAAATTCCCTACTGTTAACAATTTTCATATGACTAGTTATCAAAACAAAAAAACATTCAAAATACCAAATCCCCTTTAATGTCTTTACACTCAACCATTTTCAAGTAACTATGTCACAAACATAACCACATTCGGAACACAAAATCCCCTTCAAAGTTCCTACGCTTAACTATTTTGTCGTAACTAAGTCACCAACTAAACCACATTCAAAACAAAAAATCACCTTTCAAGACCCCATACTTAACCATTTTTAGGTGACTAAGTATCAAAATCAAACCATATTCAAAACAAAAAATCACCTTTAAAATCCCTATGCTTAACTATTTTCTACTCACCAAGTCACCAACCAAACCACATTCAAAACACAAAATCCCCTTTAAAGTCCCTACACTAAACAATATTCAAGTGTCAAAGTATGAAAACAAAACCACATTCAAACCAAAAAATTCTCTTTAAAGTCCTTACACTTTACTATTTTAAAGTAACTATGGCACCAACCACTCAATATTCAAATCACAAAATACCCTTTAATGTCCTAACACTTAACTACTTTTAAGTAACTAAATCACAAACCAAACCAGAGTCAAAACAGAAAATCCCCTTTAAAATTTTTACACTTAACCATTTTCTAGTAACAAAGTCACCAACTAAACCACATTCAAAACTAAAAATCCCTTTTCAAGTCACTCTACTTAAACCATTTTTAGGTAACTATGTATCAAAACCAAACCACATTCAAAACACAAAATCACCTTTAAACTCCCTACATTTAACCATTTTCTAGTAACTAAGTCACCAACCAAACCACATTCAAAACACAAAATCTCCTTTAAA
>NW_025885034.1:8702-14492 GCF_002878395.1 Capsicum annuum
CTAGAAAATGGTTAAGTGTAGGAACTTTAAAGGGAATTTTGTGTTTCTAATATGGTTTGGTTGCTGACTTAGTTACTTGAAAATGGTTAAGTGTAGAAACTTTAAAGGTGATTTTGTATTTTGAATGTGGTTTTGTTTTGATACTTAGTTACTTGAAAATCGTTATTTATAGGATTTTAAAGGGGATTTTTTGTTTTGAATGTTGTTTTATTTTGATACTTAGTCACTTAAAAAATGTTAAGTGTAGGGCATTTTAAAGGTATTTTTTAGTTTGAATGTGGCTTTGTTTGACACTTAGTCATAGGAAAATGGTTAACTTTAGGGACCTTAAAGGGGATTTTGTATTTTGAATGTGGTTTGGTTGGTGAATTACTCATTTGAATATGAAAAAGTGTAGGGACTTTAAAGGAGATTATGTGTTTTCAATGTGGTTTCGTTTGTGAATTAGTTACTTGAAAAAGGTTTAGTGCAGGGAATTTAAATGGGGTTTTATGTTTTGAATGTGGTTTGATTTTGATACTGCATCACTTCAAAATTATTAAGTGCAGAGAATTTAAAGGGGATTTTATTTTGACTGTGGTTTGGTTGGTGACCTAGTCACTTAAAAATGGTTAAGTGTAGGGTCTTTAAAGGGTCTTTAATTTTTTGACTATTGTTTGGTTGGTGACATAGTCTCTTGAAAATGGTCAACTGTATGGACTTTAAAGGGTATTTTGTGTTTTAATTTTCTTTGGTTACTGACTTAGTTACTTTAAAATGGTTAACTGTAGGGACTTTAAAGGGGATTTCGTGTTTTGAATATTGTTTTGTTTTGATACATAGTCACTTGAAAAATGTTAAGTGCATGGCATTTTAAAGAGGTTTTTTATTTTGAATGTGGCTTTGTTTGACACTTAGTCATATGAAAATGGTTAACTTGAAATTGATTATTTGTAGGGACTTTGAAGGGGATTTTCTATTTTGAATGTGGTTTGGTTGGTGACCTAGTCAATTATAAATGGTTAAGTGTAGGGACTTTAAAGGATTTTTATTGTTTTGACTATTGTTTGGTTGGTGACAATAGTCACTTGAAAATGGTCAAGGGTAGGGAATTAAAAGTGTATTTTGTTTTTTGAATTTTTTTTGGTTGCTGACTTAGTTACTTTAAAATGGTTAAGTGTAGGGACTTTAAAGGGGATTTCGTGTTTATAATATGGTTTTGTTTTGATACTTAGTCACTTGAAAATTGTTAAGAGTAGGGACTTCAATGGGGATTTTATTTTTTGAATGTGGTTTGATTGGTGACATAGTTACTAAAAAATTGTTCAGTGTAGGGAGTTGAAATTTGATTTTATGTTTTGAATGTGGTTTCGTTTAGATACTTAGTCACCTAAAAATGGTTTAGTGTAGGGACTTGAAAGGAGATTTTTTGTTTTGAATGTTGTTTGGTTGGTGACTTAGTTACTAGAAAATGGTTAAGTGTAGGAACTTTAAAGGGAATTTTGTGTTTCGAATGTGGTTTGGTTAATGACTTAGTTACTTGAAAATGGCTAAGAGTAGAGACTCTAAAGGGGATTTTGTGCTTTGAATGTGGTTTTGTTTTAATACTTAGTTACTTGAAAATCGTTAATTATAGGGATTTGAAAGGGAATTTTTTGTTTTGAATGTTGTTTTGTTTTGATACTTAGTCACTTGAAAAATGTTAAGTTCATGGCATTTTAAAGGGATTTTTTATTTTGAATATGGCTTTGTTTGACACTTAGTCATATGAAAATGGTTAACTTTAGGGACCTTAAAGGGGATTTTGTGTTTTGAATGTGGTTTGGTTGGTGAATTACTCATTTGAAAATGAAAAAGTGTAGGGACTTTAAAGGAGATCATGTGTTTTGAATGTGGTTTCGTTTGTGACTTAGTTACTTGGAAATGGTTAATTGCAGGAAATTTAAATGGGATTTTGTGTTTTGAATGTGGTTTGGTTTTGATACTTCATCACTTCAAAATGGTTAAGTGCAGGGAATTTAAAGGGGAATTTTTGTTTAGAAAGTTGTTTAATTGGTGACTTAGTTACTTGAAATTGATTAAATGTAGGGACTTTGAAGGGGATTTTTTATTTCGAATGTGGTTTGGTTAGTGACCTAGTCACCTAAAAATGGTTAAGTGCAGAGACTCTAAAGGGTGTTTATTGTTTTGACTATTGTTTGGTTGTTGACATAGTCACTTGAAAATGGTCAAGTGTAGGGACTTTAAAGGGTATTTTGTGTTTTGAATTTTGTTGTATTGATGACTTAGTTACTTAAAAACGGTTAAGTGTACGGACTTTAAAGGGGATTTCGTGTTTATAATATGATTTTGTTTTGATACTTAGTCACTTGAAAATTGTTAAGAGTATGGACTTCAATGGGGATTTTATTTTTTGAATGTGGTTTGATTGGTGACGTAGTTACTAGAAAATTGTTCAGTGTAGGGAGTTAAAATTTGATTTTGTGTTTTAAATGTGGTTTCGTTTAGAAACTTAGTCACCTAAAAATGGTTTAGTGTAGGGAGTTGAAAGGAGATTTTTTGTTTTGAAGGTTGTTTGGTTGGTGACTTAGTTACTTGAAAATGGTTGAGAGTAGAGACTCTAAAGGGGATTTTGTTCTTTGAATGTGGTTTTGTTTTAATACTTAGTTACTTGCAAATCGTTAATTATAGGGATTTGAAAGGGAATTTTTTGTTTTGAATGTTTTTTTTTTTATACTTAGTCACTTGAAAAAGGTTAAGTGCTGGGCATTTTAAAGGGATTTTTTATTTTGAATGTGGCTTTGTTTGACACTTAGTCATATGAAAATAGTTAACGTTAGGGACCTTAAAGGGGATTTTGTGTTTTGAATGAAGTTTCGTTTTGATACTTAGTCACCTGAAAATGATTTAGTGTAGGGACTTGAAAGGAGATTTTTTGTTTTGAATGTTGTTTGGTTGGTGACTTAGTTACTAGAAAATGGTTAAGTGTAGGAATTTTAAAGGGAATTTTGTGTTTCTAATGTGGTTTGGTTGATGACTTAGTTACTTAAAAATGGTTAAGTGTAGATACTTTAAAGGGGCTTTTGTGTTTTGAATGTGGTTTTGTTTTGATACTTAGTTACTTGAAAATCGTTAATTATAGGGACTTTAAAGGAGATTTTTTATTTTGAATGTTGTTTTGTTTTGATACTTAGTCACTTGAAAAATGTTAAGTGTAGGGCATTTTAATGGGATTTTTTATTTTGAATGTGGCTTTGTTTGACACTTATTCATATGAAAATGGTTAAGTTTAGAGACCTTAAAGGGGATTTTGTGTTTTGAATGTGGTTTCGTTTGTGAATTACTCTTTTGAAAATGAAAAAGTGAAGGGACTTTAAAGGAGATTATGTGTTTTCAATGTGGTTTCCTTTGTGAATTAGTTACTTTGAAATGGTTAAGTGCAGGGAATTTAAATGGGATTTTGTGTTTTGAATGTGGTTTGGTTTTGATACCGCATCACTTCAAAATGGTTAAGTGCAGGGAATTTAAAGGGGATTTTTTTTTAATGTGGTTTGATTGGTGACTTAGTTACTTGAAATTGATTAATTGTAGGGACTTTGAAGGGGATTTTTTATTTTGAATGTGGTTTGGTTGGTGACATAGTCACTTAAAAATGGTTAAGTGTAGGAACTTTAAAGGGTATTTCATTTTTTGACAATTGTTTGGTTGGTGACATAGTCACTTGAAAATGGTCAAGTGTTGGGAATTTAAAAGGTATTTTGTGTTTTGAATTTTGTTTGGATACTGACTTAGTTACTTTAAAATGGTTAACTGTAGGGACTTTAAAGGGGATTTCATGTTTTGAATATTGTTTTGTTTTGATACATAGTTACTTGAAAATTGTTAAGAGTAGGGACGTCAAAGGGGATTTTATTTTTTGAATGTGGTTTGGTGGTGACATAGTTACTAGAAAATTGTTCAGTGTAGGGAGATAAAAGGTGCTTTTGTTTTTTGAATGTGGTTTCATTTAGATACTTAGTCACCTGAAAATGGTTTAGTGTAGGGACTTGAAAGGAGATTTTTTGTTTTGAATGTTGTTTGGTTGGTGACATAGTTACTAGAAAATGGCTAAGTGTAGGAACTTCAAAGGAAATTTTGTGTTTTGAATGTGGTTCTGTTGATGAGTTAGTTACTTGAAAAGGGTTAAGTGTAGAGACTTTAAAGGGGATTTAGTGTTTTGAATGTGGTTTTGTTTTGATACTTAGTTACTTGAAAATAGTTAATTATAGGGACTTTAAAGGGGATTTTTTGTTTAGAATGTTGTTTTGTTTTGATACTTAGTCACTTGGAAAATGTTAAGAGTAGGGCATTTTAAAGGGATTTTCTTATTTTGAATGTGGCTTTGTTTGACAGTTAGTCATATGAAAATGGTTAAGTTTAGGGACCTTAAGGTGGATTTTATGTTTCGAATATGATTTGGTTGGTGAATTACTCATTTGAAAATGAAAAAGTGTAGGGACTTTAAAGGAGATTATGTGATTTGAATGTGGTTTCGTTTGTGAATTAGTTACTTGGAAATGGTTAAGTGCAGGAAATTTAAATGGGATTTTGTGTTTTGAATGTAGTTTGGTTTTGATACTTTATCACTTCAAAATGGTTAAGTGCAGGGAATTTAAAGGGGAATTTTTGTTTTGACTGTGGTTTGATTGGTGACTTAGTTAATTGAAATAGATTATTTTTAGGGACTTTGAAGGGGATTTTTCATTTTGAATGTGGTTTGATTGGTGACCTAGTCACTTAAAAATGGTTTAAGTGTAGGGACTTTAAAGGGTATTTAATTATTTGACTATTGTTTGGTTGGTGACATAGTCACTTGAAAATGGTCAAGTGTAGCGACTTTAAAGGGTATATTGTGTTTTGAATTTTGTTTGGTTACTAACTTAGTTACTTTACAATGGTTAACTATAGGGACTTTAAAGGGGATTTTGTGTTTTGAATACGGTTTTTTTTGATAAATAGTCACTTGAAAATTGTTAAGAGTAGGGACTTCAAAAGGGAGTTTATTTTGTGAATGTGGTTTGGTTGGTGACATAATTACTGGAAAATGCTTAAGTGTAGGAACATTAAAGGGAAATGGGATGTGGTTTCGTTTGTTACTTAGTTACTTGGAAATGGTTAAGTGTAGGGAATTTAAATGGGATTTTGTGTTTTGAATGTGGTTTGGTTTTGATACTTCAACCATTCAAAATGGTTAAGTGTAGGGAATTTAAAGGGGATTATTTATTTGGAATGTGGTTTGATTGGTGACTTAGTTACTTCAAATTGATTAAGTGTTAGGACTTTGAATGGAATTTTTTATTTTGAATGTGGTTTGGTTGGTGAACTAGTCTTTTAAAAATGGTTAAGTGTAGGGACTTTAAAGAGTATTTATTGTTCTGACTATTGTTTGGTTGGTGACATAGTCACTTGAAAATAGTCAAGTGTAGGGACTTTAAAGGGTATTTTGTGTTTTGAATTTTGTTTGGTTGCTGACTTAGTTACTTTAAAATGGTTAAGTGTAGGAACTTTAAAGGGGATTTTCTGTTTTCAATATGGTTTTATTTTGATACTTAGTCACTTGAAAATGGTTAAGTGTAGGGACTTTAAAGGGGATTTTATTTTTTGAATGTGGTTTGGTTGGTGACATAGTTACTAGAAAATTGTTCAGTGTAGGGAGTTAAAAGGTGATTTTGTGTTTTGAATGTGATTTCGTTTAGATACTTATTCACCTGAAAATGGTTTAGTTTAGGGACTTGAAAGGGGATTTTTTGTTTTGAATGTTGTTTGGTTGGT
>NW_025885035.1:0-1463 GCF_002878395.1 Capsicum annuum
TCCTATTTTAATGTTTTTTCCAAATTCTTTTAAGTTCATTAGGAAATCTGGACTTATATAGAATATTCCTCCATTATTTGTCATATCTACTTCAGTCAATCCTATTATTGACTTTTTAATGTCAGACCATCGATCATCATATATTGTTATTAATACTTTGGATCCTAGATTTTTTCTAGTTAGACCTTTTATTCCTATAACAATTAAAACCATATGCATCAATATCATTCTATTATTTTTTATATGTCTTAAAGAATTAGGATTTACTAAATCTAGTATTTTAAAATATTCTCCTATAGCTGATATTTGTTCTTCCTTATAATGTCTATATAGCTGATTGTCTGTAGAAAAATATCCTGCGTTATATAATGTTTTAGGATTTAATAATTTTAATTGATGTTGTTTGAAAATTTGTAATTACAGTCAAATTTACTATATATCTTTTTATTTTGAATTCAATTAATTAACTCACTTTTATCTGGTAGTTTATATGCATTTGTTCTGGTGTTATCATTTAATCTTTTATAGTTAATTACCATACGAGCTTTGCCTCTTATTTGTTCACTATGATTTCTTACCATAAAGGCGGCTGATTTATGTCTAGAGGTAGATCTTCTTATTACTTCTAATTGTAAAAGTTCTTTTATTTGTATATCAAATTCTTTAGTATCTTCATTATTTGTTTCTATAGGTGCTGTTTTTATAGTGTATTCTGAATTAATTATATCTAATTTACACATTATCTCGTTAGCGTCCATTCTCCATCTCCTCAAAAAATGGATGAGAAGGGTGTGCATTTCCCACTAAATGCTTCGAGTTTATGAATATAGAATTCCTACAAGAAGGATATGAAGTAGACATGGCCATAGAAAAGGCAAGTTATTTTTTGGTTGGACTTCTTTATTTTTTATTAAGATGTCTATTTTCTTATGTAGTTCGGATAATTTCGGTTTCTTTTGTCTTTTCTAATTTATCTGGCATTTCTAATACCTTCTTTGCAATGTGTGGTTGGAGTTTTACTTTTTTCATTTCCTAAAGTTATTCCTAGAAAATTAATATAAGTCTTACATAATTTCATTTTCTTTTTACTTATTATTATTCCATGTTTAACAAATAATCTGAAAATTATTTGTAAGTGTCTGGTGAACCCGATTAAATGATTTAGAACAAAGATTAACTATCTTAGAAAAAGGAAAAACCAAAATCGCCATAGAAGAAATAGATACACAAGAGGCGATACATTTAGAAAAACTAGAAGCAAAACTTATGAATCTAGAAGATAATGACACTAGTCTAATATGCAACGAAGATAAAGAATTATCTACCATAAAAGTTTTAGAAAAAATTAAAATAAAAGATGTGGAGATAGAAACTCTAGCATTAGTCGATCCCGGATGTACTAGCTGTTTAATCAATAAAGAAATAGTACCAGAACATTTACTAAAAGTACTTGAAAGACCTAT
>NW_025885036.1:0-1776 GCF_002878395.1 Capsicum annuum
AAATTAAAGTCATATTTTTAGGGAGGGCCCTGAACAGAAAGTAAAGTCCCATTTTTCAGGAGGGTCTTGAACAAAAAGTGAAGTCCAATTTTACAGGAGGGTCCTGAATAGAAAGTAAAATCCTATTCTTCAGGAGGGTCGTGAACATAAAGTAACCTCCCATTTTTAAGGAGGGTCCTTAACAGAAAGTAAAGTTCCATTTTTAGGAGGGTCATGAACAGAACGTAAAGTCCCATTTTTCAGGACGGTCCTAAACAGAAAGTAAAATCGCATTTTTAGGAGGGTGCTGAACAGATATTAAAAGTCCCATTTTTCTGGAGGGTCCTGAACAGAAAGTTAAATCCCTTTTTTATGAGGGTCTTCAAAAAAATATAAAATCCCATTTTTAAGATGGTCGTGAACAGAAAGTAAATTCCTATTTTTCAGAAGGGTCCTCAATAGAAAGTGAATTCCCATTTTTCAGGAGGGTCGTGAACAGAAAGTAAATTCCTATTTTTATGGAGGGTTCTGAACAGAAACTAAAGTCGCATATTTCAGCAGGGTCCTGAGCAGAAAGTAAATTCCTATTTTTCAGGAGTGTCCTGAACAGAAACTATAGTCCCATTTTATTGTAGGGTCCTAAGAGAATGTAAATTCTCATTTTTCAGAAGGGTACTGAATAGAAAGTAAAATCATTTTTAGGAGGGCCCTGAATAGAAGTAAAGTTCCATTTTTAGGAGGCTTCTAAATAGAAAGTAAAATTCTATTTTTTAGGAGCGTCCTGAACAGAAAGTAAAGTCCCTTTTTTCAGGAGGGTCCTGAACAGAAAGTAACCTCCCATTTTTAAGGAGAGTCCTTAATAAAAAGTAAAATCCCATTTTTTATGAGGGTCCTGAACAGAAAGTAAAGTTTCATTTTTTAGGAGGGTCCTGAACAGAACGTAAAATCCCATTTTTTAGGAGGGTCCTGAATATAAAGTAAAATACTATTCCTTAGGAGGGTCCTGAACATAAAGTAACCTCCCAAATTATAGGAAGGTCGTGAATAGAAAGTAAAGTCCCATTTTTCAGGAGAGTCCTGAACAGAAAGTAAAATCTTATTCTTCAGGAGGGTCGTGAACATAAAGTAACCTCCCATTTTCAAGAAGGGTCCTTAACAGAAAGTAAAATCCCATTTTTCATGAGGGTCCTGAACAGAAAGTAAAGTTCAATTTTTTAGAAGGGTCCTGAACAGATCGAAAAGTCCCATTTTTCAGGAGGGTCCTGAGCAGAAAGTAAAATACTATTCTTCAGGAGGGTCCTGAACATAAAGTAACCTCTCATTTTTTAAGAGGGTCTTGAACAGAAAGTAAAGTCCAATTTTTCAGGAGAGTCCTGAACAGAAAGTAAAGTCCTATTTTTCAGTAGGGTCCAAAACAGAATGTAAAATCCCATTTTTCCAAAGGGTCCTGAACATAAAGTAAAGTCCTATTTTTCAGGAGGGTCCTGAACAGAAAGTAAAATCCCATTTTTTAGGAGGGTCCTGAACATAAAGTAAAGTCCCATTTATCAGAGGGTCATGAACATATAGGAAAATCTCATTTTTCAGGAGGGTTCTGAACAGAAAGTAAAGTCTCATTTTTCAGGAGGGTCCGAAACAGAAAGTAAAATCGCATTTTTCAGGAGGGTCTTGAACAGAAAGTAAAATCCCATTTTTCAGGAGGGTCCTGAGCAGAAAGTAAAATCTCATTTTTCATGAGGGTCCTAAATAGAAATTAAAGTCATATTTTTAGGGAGGGCCCTGAACAGAAAGTAAAGT
>NW_025885037.1:0-3209 GCF_002878395.1 Capsicum annuum
ATCATTGGCGCGGTGTGATGCTATAGCAATTAGGACATGTAGGGAACTAGAAGGGCCTTTTTGCAACTATTTGTCAAGTCAATATAACAAACATGTGTTTCTAACCGGGCCTGTATTACCCGACCCATCATTGGAAGATCGTCTAGATGAAAAATGGGCTAATTGGCTTCAACGATATAGCCTGAGGTCCATCATATATTGTGCTTTTGGGAGTTAAATAGTTTTTTGAACGTGTCACGACATCATTGGCGCTGTGTGATGCTATATCAATTAGGATATGTAGGGAACTGGAAGGGCCTTTTTGTGACTATCTATCAAGTCAATATAACAAACATGTGCTTCTAACCGGGCCTATATTACCCGAACCATCATTGAAAGATCATCTAGATGAAAAATAAGCTAATTGGATCCAACAATATAGCCCGAGGACCGTCATATATTGTGTTTTTGGGAGCTAAATAGTCTTTTGATTGTGTCACCACATCATTGGCGCAGTGTGATGCTATAGCAATTAGGACATGTAAGGGACTAGAAGGGCCTTTTGTGACTATCTGCCAAGTCAATATAACAAACAAGTGCTTCTAACCGGGCCTATATTACCCGAACCATCATTGAAAGATCGCCTAGATGGAAAATGGGCTAATTGGCTCCAACAATATAGCCCGAGGTCCGTCATATATTGTGCTTTTGGGAGTTAAATAGTCTTTTGATCGTGTCACCACATCATTGGCGCGGTGTGATGCTATAGCAATTAGAACATGTAGGGAACTAGAAGGGCCTTTTTGTGACTATCTGTCAAGTCAATATAACAAACATGTGCTTCTAACCGGGCCTATATTACCCGAACCAACATTGAAAGATCGCCTAGATGGGAAATGGGCTAATTGGCTCCAACAATATAGCCTGAGGTCCGTCACATATTGTGCTTTTGGGAGTTAAATAGTCTTTTGATCGTGTCACCACATCATTGGTGCGGTGTGATGTTATAGCAATTAGGACATGTAGGGAATTAGAAGGGCCTTTTTGTGACTATCTGTCAAGTCAATATAACAAACAGGTAGTCTTTTGATCGTGTCACCACATCATTAGCGCGGTCTGATGTTATAGCAATTAGGACATGTAGGGAAATAGAAGGGCCTTTTTGTGACTATCTGTCAAGTCAATATAACAAACAGGTGTTTCTAACCGGGTCTGTATTACCCGAATCATCATTGAAAGATCGTCTAGGTGAAAAATGGGCTAATTGGCTCCAACAATATAGCCCGAGGTCCGTCATATATTGTGTTTTGGGGAGTTTCAAGAACTCATTTTAGGAATTGAATCGACAAATTTACCATTTTTAATTGCGTTAAGAGCTCCATTAGGTGTCAAGACAATCGAGGAAGCCCTACTTAAGACATTTGAAGAGAGGACTAAAGGTAAGGGAATAGTATGTAGAGATTTTGTGCCACAAATTGGGATTTTGAGTCACACTTCAATTTGGTGTTTTGTGAGCCACAAGGGTGGCTCTACCCTTATAGAAAATAGGCGACCGTCTTAGGCCCCCAAATTTGAGGGGCCTCAATTTTTTTTTTAGTAATAATAGATTTAGATATTATTTGCAGAAAAAATAAACTTTTTATATAAAAAAGAATAATTCAAATAAGTTTGATTTATCTAGAATACTGTCACAATAAAAGATTGAACGCAATAGACTTTATAAAATAAAAGTTAATTTTACGTAAAAATTTAACGTCTCTGTTTGATTTTAGCCTTAGGCCTCTAATACGCTTGAGTCGCCCCTGGTGAGCCATTGTGGGTTTGGATCAATTCTAGTACTCCTGAACTATGACCAAATTTGCTACGACACACTCCAACTTCATGGTGTCACGTCAGCACAAAAGAGTGACAAAAATATCTAAAATTTGAGTTCAGGGGAATAATAGTACCCTTGTGAAGTTGAAGTGTGTCGTAGCAACTTTGGGTATAGTTCAGGAGGGTATTGAATCCTTATCTCAGGGTGTGTTTGGTATGAAGGAAAATGTTTTCCATGGAAAATATTTTCCTGACAAAACAAGTTGATTTCTTACTTGTTTTCGTATGTATGGTTGGTGGATGGAAAATATTTTTTAGTATTTGGTTGGTGAATGAAAAAATATTTTTCAAAAAATACATTTTAGTGTTTAGCTAAAACGTAAAAATACATTTTAGAATCTTTTTTTTAAAAATAAATTTTAAAAATTAAATTCTTTTTTGGGAAAGGGTTGGTAGGCGCGTGGGTGGGGGTGTTAGAATAGGTAGTAGGGGTGGGGTAAGAAAAAGTTTTGAATTTTTTTGTTAAAAAAATTTTAAAAATTGGGGGAGGGGGGTAATAGGAGCTGGGGGTCAGGATAGGCCAGTGAGGGGGAAAGGTGGAAGAAAAAAATTGAAAAAATTTTAAAAATATTTTTTTTTTCTTTTTGAGGTTGGGAGGGAGAGGAAGGGATGGGAGAGGGGGCTGGTAAAAGGGGGGGGGAGGGTAGGGGTGTGAGATTAGAGAAAATTTTGAATTTTTTAATAAAATATTGATATTATTTTTGGAAGGGCAGCTGGTAGGGATAGGGGATGGACTTATAAAAAATTTGAAATGCTTTTTAAAATAATTGAATTTTGAGGGTGAGGGTAGGGGTAGGAGTGGGGTGGGGGTAAGGGTAGGGGTGGTGTCGGGGTGATAGGGTATTAGGGGTAGGGGGTGAGGTAGATGATTTTGAGAATTATATGAATATTTTAACTTTAAAGTGAGGTTGAAAGAGAGTTTTGGAAAATGTTTTCCTTATTTTTTGAAGGGAAGTAATTTTCTTATATATATATATATATATATATATATTTTATTTTATTTTTTATTTTTTTTTAATAGAAAAATCACTTTAAACTTTCAAAAAATCTTGATCGAACAGACTATAAGCTTACCAAAAAAGTTAGAAATTCACTACCAACAAGGTACAGGATAGTAGTGGAGTAATTACAAATACTTTTTCATTTTTAATTAGAATTTTTTAGTTAGAGCTTTGAATATGAATAGTTTTAAACCCGAATATGTGAGATTTTTCGACATAAATATGTGATTTAGTTGAATATGTAGTTTTAAACCCGAATAGATATCTTTGTACCTCGATTTGCCACACTTCAATCGAGGGTCTTTCGAAAATAACCTCTCCACCTCTTCGAGGTAGTGGTAAGATCTGCGTACA
>NW_025885038.1:0-7530 GCF_002878395.1 Capsicum annuum
AACTTGAAGCCCCAAATTGAACCCTAGACTTGTCCTTGGTTGTTCTTGAGAGAAATTCAACAAAAGCACTATATTTTGTTTTTTTTGAGTCTAAATCTCGTGTTAAGAAGCTTATATATGGGTGGAGAATGACCAAAATTCCCTTAAAAACATGGAGGTGGAATGCTGAAAAACCTGGGCACCACCGGAGCTAGCAGGCGTCGCCTGGTAAATCCGTCGGACTAGCTAGGGCATTGCCTGGCTTAGAGTAGTGCTCTAGCCAGCGCGGCGCGGGCTTATCGCCCCAAGCTACTATTTTGGAAACCCAAAACATGCCCTTACGCTATCCAAAAAATTTTGAAACTTACCCAGGATGTACTACGACCTTGGCCCATTACAACGCAACTTGAAAATTAAAAAATGAAGGTTGAGAAGGTCGTCAAATAAATCTCCAAAGTTTGGAGGTCTAAAATGAAACTAAGTGTTGAACTTTATAAAAATTTTTCCAAGTCTTGAGGCTTGTAGAGCCAAATGAGCTGAATTGTAGACTTAGGATTTTACGGGGTCTTACAATATCTCCCCCTTGGGAACGTTCGTCCTTGAATGAAAATCAAATAAGAGGGGATAAAAGACAAGCTGAACATGAACTGAACATGAGTGATTGATACATAACTTCATGACTAACATGCTAATTATACTACGCTCATGCATATCTGATGCATGGATAACTGATACATGAATGCATGATTGTATATTCTGATAAACTGAGTTTCTCAAGATGAGAATGAATAGCTGATGTATGATTTTATAACTGAACTGATACATGAATGCATGACTGAATATGTAATGGTAATAGATACCAAGTTTACACTTGGAACATGAACATAAAACTGAATGAGCTTAAGGAGAACTATTACCTTGAGCTTGATCTGAATTGGTGGAGAAGAGGTGAGGAGACTTGGTATGCATATCTGCTTCTGCTTCCCAAGTAGCTCCCTCAACGTACTGATTGTGCCAAAGAACTTTAACTATAGGGACTTCTTTGTTCCTCAACTGACGAGTCTGATAGTGTAAAATTTCGACTGGAATCTCTTCATAGGAGAGGCTGTTCTGAACGTCAATGCTCTGAATAGCGACCACGACTGCTGTGTCACCTATGTACTTTTTGAGTAAAGAGACATGGAAGATTGGATGAACTAAGGCTAGATCTGAAGGCAATTCGAGCTGATAATCTACCTTGCCGAAGTGACTGAGAATCTTGAAGGGATCGACATATCGGGGACTGAGGTTCCCTTTCTTGCCGAATCTCTTCACTCCCTTCATGGGAGAGATCTTGAGATAGACATAGTCATTGACCTCAAACTCGAGATCCTTTCTATAAACATTTACATAAGACTTCTGTCGGCTCTGAGCAGCCCAAAGTCTCTCTCTGATCAATTGAACTTTCTATAAGGCATCGAATACTAAGTCAGGACCTATAACTGAGGCCTCACTAACTTCAAACCAACCAATTAAAGATCTACACCTTTTACTATAGAGAGCTTCGAATGGATCTATCTGAATATTGGAGTGATAGCTATTATTCTATACAAACTCAATCAAAGGCAAATGGTTATCCCAACTTCCCTTGAAATCAATTGCACATGACCTTGGCATATCTTCAAGATTCTGAATGGTCCTTTCTTCTTGACCATCTATCTGAGGGTCAAAAACTGTACTAAGATGGACTGGGTACCAAGACCCTTTTGGAATGCTTTCCAAAAGTGAGAGGTGAAGTGGGTACCTCTGTCTGAGATGATAGATAATGGAACACTGTGTAATCTAACCAACTTCTTGATATAGAGTTTGGCATAATCCTCGGCTGAATAAGAGGTATATATTGGAAGGAAATGAGCTAACTTGTTCATTCTATCTACAATGACCTAAACTGAATCATGATGATGACGAGTACGAGGCAAACCCATCACAAAGTCCATGTTCACTTTTTCTCACTTCCAAGTAGGAATGGTGAACTCCTGCATGGGACCACTAGGTTTCTGATGCTCTATTTTAACCTGCTGACATATAGAGCACTTAGCCACAAACTCTACAATATCTTTCTTCATCCCACTCCACCAATAGATCTCCCGCAAGTCGTGGTACATCTTAGTGGCCCCTATATGAATAGAGTATCGCGCACTATGCACTTCTACAAAAATTCGCTGCCTTAAGTCATCTATACCTAGAACACACAAACGACCCTGAAAACGAAGAACACCATATCCCCCTTGGGAGAAAACCTCTACTTTCTAATTCTGAACTGACTCTTTTAGCTTGACAAGGCTAGGATCCCTGTCTTACTTTTCTTTTACCTCAAAAACTAGAGATGACTCTGAACTACTCTGAACACATACACCACCCTCTGAAGAGTCGACTAAGTGAATGCCTAGTCTGGAAAGCTGATGGATCTCCTAAGCTATCTTCTTCTTGCTATCCTCTACATTTTAAACACTACCCATAGAGAGTCTACTGAGAGTGTCGACCGTAATGTTGTCCTTTCCTAGATGGTAAAGGACACTCATGTCATAATCTTTCAAAAGCTCTAACCACCTTCTCTGATGAAGATTAAGATCTTTCTGAGAAAAGAAATACTGGAGACTCTTATGATCTGTAAAGATGTCTACACAAATTCCGTATAGATAATGCCTCCAAATATTTAAGGCAAATACTATGACTGCTAACTCAAGATCATGAGTAGGATAATTCTTCTCATAGGGCTTTAGATGTCTGGAGGCATAGGCTATGAACTTACCATGCTATATGAGGACACAACCTAAACCTGCTCTGGATGTATCACAATAAACTACAAAATCGTCTGAACCATCTGGAAGAGCTAGAACTGGAGCTGAGGTAAGTCGAGTCTTTAACTCCTTAAAACTCTTCTCACAAATATCTAGCCACTGAAACTTGACCTTCTTCTAAGTCAATTTTGACATAGGGGATACAATAGAAGAAAATCCCTTGACAAACTGCCTGTAATAGCCAGCCAAACCCAAGAAACTTCTGATATTATTGTTAGAGATACGGTACGAGGCCAGTTTCTTGCTGCTTCATATTTATGAGGATCTACTCTAATACTATGAACAGAAATAATATGGCCAAGGAATGCTACTGATCTTAGCCAAAATTTGCACTTACTGAACTTAGCGAACAACTGATGATCTCTGAGAGTCTGAAGAACAATTCTGAGATGGTCTAAATGATCACGCTTTGTGTGAAATAAACCAGAATATCATCTATGAGGACTATGACGAACATGTCCAAGTACTGCTTGAACACCCAGTTCATCAAGTCCATGAAAGCTACAGGGGCATTGGTAAGACCAAAGGACATGACTAGAAATTTGAAGTGACCATATCGAGTACGGAAAGCTGTCTTCGAGATGTCATATTCTCTAACTCAGAGCTGATGGTAGCCTGATCTGAGGTCTATTTTGGAGAAATAACTGGCACCCTGAAGTTGGTCAAATAAGTCATCTATTCTAGGAAATGGATACCTATTATTGACCATGACTTTGTTGAGATGATGGTAATCGATACACATCCTAAGAGAACCATGTTTCTTATGCACGAATAAGACTGGTGCACCCCATGGGGATATATTGGGCCTGATGAATCCCTTATCTAAGAGATCCTTCAATTGATATTTTAGTTCCTTAAGTTCTACCGGTGCCATTCTATACGACGAAATAGAAATAGGCTGAGTATCTGGGAGAAGGTCAATGTCGAAGTCTATTTACCTTTTGGGAGGAATGCCTGGAAGATCTTCAGGAAAGACATCTGAATATTCATTAACCACTAGAACTGATTCCAAGCTAGGAGATTCGGAATTGGAATCCTTGATATATATGAGATGATACACACACCCTCTAGAAATCATTTTTCTTGCCCGAAGGTAGGAAATAAGTTGACCCCTAAAAGATGAAGTACTACCCCTCCACTCTAGGACGTGTTCATTTGGGAACTGAAATTGAACTATCCCTTTTCTGTAGTCGACTGTGGCATAGCAGGAATGAAGCTACTCCATGCCAAGAATGACATTAAAATCAGTCATCTCTAACTCGACTAAATCTACTGACATGGCTTTCTGAAATATCATAGTCGGATAGTTCTTGTATACCCATTGAACTATGATGGTTTTACCCATTGGGGTAAAGACTGAAAAGGGATCTGCTAATATTTTGAGACTGATTCCAAAATCGCCTACTATGTAAGGGGTAACAAAAGACAAAGATACACCTGGGTATAGCAAAGAATGAACATGAACATAGAAAATCTATAACGTACTAGTAACGACATCAGGAAAATTTTCTTGATCCTGTTGAATCTGAATAGCATAGAGTCTGTTTGGGCGTTGCCCACTAGTAGCACTGGAAGTGTCACCCTGCTGGTTCGGGCAACCGAACTAAGTTGTGGAATGATTTTACTGACCCTGAGGACTTGGCTGAGGACACTCTCTAATCCTATGACCTGGCTTGCCACAACCAAAATAGACATCACTACTGGCTCTGCAAATACCCTTGTGGTTCTTACCACAAGTCTGACATAGGGGATTAGTTTGGGCACTGCTAAACTGCCCTAAGACTTAGAGCCTGATGCTCTGTCTCTATTGCCATCTCTGAATTTTGGCACTGGGGCACTGGTGGAGGAAGAGCTGGAACTGTGGCCTTAGGATGAAATTATGAACGGTTTCCTCCCTTTGATTTAGACTGAGCAAAACTGAAACTGCCTAACGTTACTCTCTTGTTCTGCCTCTCCCTAGTCCTAACCTTCTGCTCTTCTATTTGATGAAAATGGGTCATGAGCCTAGCTAAAGTCATATCACTGTTTAGCATCACAGACCTACACTCATTTACCACGCTATCATTCACCACTGACATAAACTTTCTCATCTTAGCCCTGTTGTCTGCAACCACATGAGGGGCATATCTGGCTAGCTGAGTAAATCTGAGAGAATACTCCCTAACCATCATATTTCCCTACCTGAGGTTGATAAACTCAAGAACTTTTGCCTCCCTCAGCTCTTGGGGAAAAAATCTATCTAAGAAAGCCATGACAAATTTCTCCTACTTTATAGGACCTGTATTCTTTAACCTCTCGGACTTTCACTGTTTGTCCCAAGTGTGAGCAACATCCTGTAACTGATAGGCACCTAACTCAAAGCTCTAAACATAAGTAACTCCCATGACGTCTATGACCTTTTGAACTTGGTCAATGAATTTGGAGGGTCTTCATCATACTTAGACTCAAAGAAAGATGGAGAGTTCATTCGGGTAAAGTCTTGAATCCTAGCAGCTACAGAATTTGCCATTGGATTGGCTGGAATAACTGGTGGCCATTCATTTTGGGTAGCCACAGACTGAGCAAGTGTGGTGAATGCGACCCTATACTCCGCATGAGGAACATGTTCGCCCAAAGGATCTTCAGGCTGAGGAGCTAGCAGGTTTCTTCTCTTTGGGGCCATATTCTAAAATAAGAGAAGAAAGGATTAGACTGAGAGTTTAACATAAGATTATGCTCACTAGCACGACATGAATAATGAAAGAATGGAAACTGTTCCTAAAACATCTTATAGCCTCCTGCACATAAATGTGGCGCGCAACATACCCGTGTACAAGACTCTACTAGATGCGGCTTTCAGACTTCCTAGGACTCTATTGAACCTTAGGCTCTGATACCAAGTTTGTAACACCTCAATTTTGTGAACCGGAATACTACACGGTGCTTATGACCCCGAAGGACCACAAGCTAACCCATGACTGATATCTATACCTATACACTGCAATATATAACATAATAATACGGAAAACATAAATATGTAGGCCGTAAGGTTCAATTGAATAAAGAATCTATCAAAACATAATATCCATATGGGTGAAAGATACCCAAAACAACTGAAAACTGAACTAAATCTGAAAGCCTCTAAATACTGTCTGAATAAGGAGTTAAAGAAACATGTCTCCAACTAACTTCGTCTAGCAAAACTAAACTGAAATAATGAATGAAATAAAATTATATCATCCTTAAATGGATGAGGACTCACTGCAACTCTATAATTGGAATGCTACTGATGATCTGGAACTCGTGTCTCTGAACCTATGGTGTAACATGAAAAGAGAGCACCATAGCGCAAATGCATCAGTACAATTGGAGTACTGAGTATACAAGTGATGTAGGCTAAATGTAAAGAGTTTACATGCATGAACAATGCTAACTGACTGACTGATATGAACGTAAGAGTAAAAACATACATACATAGTAACTGATATTATGATTACGTAATGTCTAGGTCTATACGCTAATACATGGTTTAGTGATAACTGACATGACCGAAACTATAGTTCTGATAACATGGGTGGCTTTGTCTGACAGTCTTGAATTTGATGGAACTATCTGAGTTCCGTACTATAACTTAATTTGACTGTATCTGACAGTCCTGGTATACTGATATCTGAAGAACTGTCTGAGTTCTTTTGCTGAGACTGAGTCTGCAACTATGGGAGGTAGTTGTTTAACCGACATGCCCCAATAACGTATATAACTAAGTTGGGGTCCAGTCTCTGCCCCAACTGAAGGGGTATCAATACCACACCACTGGTAAGGACAGCTGTGAGTGACCCTTATCTGGCAGGTACTCAAATAAGAATGGTGGAAACCCTAAACTGACAGGTTAAGCCACCTCATCAACCCTAATTTGATAGGTTAATATGTCTCAACCTACACTGGCTACGTAGTTCTGAAACACAAGGATGACTGCTAAGAATCACACCTTAAACTTGCAGGTGAGTTCCCATCCTTGGGTTCACTCGGTTCTAACTTCTACTCCCATCTGAAGAGACTGAACATATGATTGTACATGGACTAATTAACTGACTTCCGTTGACTTGTGGAATAGTACTACTCTCTTAGAATTTATTGAGATCATGAGATTTCTGAGGTTTCCTGAGTCACATGACTGACTGAGTTCTATAGATCATGGCTTAATTGAGATTATCGTGATAACATGACATGTATCTAGGCATATAAATATATTTTTTGGGTACGAATACCCCCAGGATTCGATGGAAGGAAACTGACATACACATGACTGAGTTGATCACAAGATTGGAGTTCACAATTCATAATATCATAACTTGGGGAATTTCATTAAGTACATGATTATCATATATCGTGTACATAAGTAGGATTTGCAAGTAAGCATAGCATAATCACATAAGACTAGTTCATGAACAATCCAACAACATTTACGAGGTACACTATCAACATGAAAGTCATTGGAACATAGGGGCATATCATGAATCCTTCACTTAGTCACAATTTAGCTATATTGCATGATTTCTAGTTCCTTAGGCATTTTATCAAAAACCTTGCATGCGCTCTTTTAAGGCATAGGAGTATTCATAAGTTTAACTATATTAAACCACTCAAATTCATGGGTTCCAACTAACATGACCATAATCTCCATGAAAATACGTCAAAATACTACTTTACAACATAAATAACAATCACCAAC